>NW_017728931.1:52576523-52587875 GCF_001723895.1 Crocodylus porosus
GGGGGGGGGGGAATATGAGGAAGAGACCACTTACCCATATGGAGGAGAATGCCATTCTAAACACTGTCGAGGGGTCCCTCCATACACGGGTATACATGATAATTGGGGGCCTCTTGCCTCCCTGAGGCTCATTGAGTTTCCTCTCCAGCTCCCAGGCTCTTTCTGTAGAAACACCAGAACCAGAGTTATGCTGAAGTTGCCAGCCATGGCTACACTGCTTTTAATGCATCTTTGGCCAGCCCTTTTATCCTTAGATGTCCTCTCTAGCAAGCATTTTATTTCTGTCTTCGCCCACTGGGAATCCTGGCAGTTGAACATGCCTTTGCTCCCCTGGGTTCCTGGCAGCAGCCTGGTCTGATGCCAGGTGGTATTCAACTAGCCCCAGTGGAAACGTGGCAGGATACAAAATGGCCGTCTATTTATAGGGTGGGGAGAGAAGCAGGCAGAGGATCCTGAAATGGCTGCAGCTGCTGCCTACACTTGGGTGGTGGCAGAGGGGGGAGGGGCCAGATCAGTTGCTGTGACCATATTTGGTCATGAGGAAGTGGAGCAGCCCTGTTGGTGTGTGTTAAGCATAAATGCTCAACATCTTAGCTGGCAGGCAGAGGGGTACTATTACAGAGAGGGCTTTGGTGTCAGTCTGGAAAGTCCCCTTGGGAAAGGATCAAAACATGGGAGCTTGCAGGTAGATTCCAGTCCTTAAAACTGAAAATGCCCAATTCTGTTTTCTGTAATGGGCATTCCAAATGGGGCTTAATTTATTGAGAACAGCTATTCTTTCAGTAGACTACACTCGGTATTCATATTTACTTTAGCACAAGTGGCGGTCCCGTAATATAACACGATGTCTTATTTTTGCTCCAGGTTTCTCAAGGTACCTCGCAGCAGCATTGCTGTAGTTGACAAAGACATCCTCTACTTGACCACACCTTTTGACATCAAAACATTAAAATCTGACCAAGATGAGCCTCTTGAACAGCGAGATGCTGTCGGGGGATTTATTACCCCCCTTCAGCCAGTCGTGCTTGGTGGCTGAGGAAAGCCTAGAATTCCCAGATGACTACCTGGAGGTGGCCGAGCCCCTCAGTTCGCATGGGTTCTCCAGCGACAAGGCTAAGGCAGTCTCCTTCAATTGGCTGGCTGTGGACAGCTTAGGCAGTGCCACAGATAACAGCCAGGGTAAGGTGTTAATTTATTTCCTTGGGGGGTGCATCAGTTTAATAGTTTGTTCCCTGCCTTCCCTGTTTTATATTGTGGTATCTTGAAGAGTTCAGTAAGCTAGCAGTATTCCAATCTGAAACTAAAATTTGTGTACAAGTTCTTTCCTTACAAGTAGCTAGGCAGCACAGTTCATACGCCTTAGAAACGTATAATGTTGGGAAGCATGTACTCAATCTTGATGCTGTTCTATAACTCAGATGCTGCGGTAATAAGGTACATTGGGGGGGGGCCCACAAGAAATAAGAATGAGTTTATAATTTCCTTTCATTTGGCTCTTGGTTGTCTCTACCTAAAACTCTTCGAATCCTTTATAGAGTTTGGAAGAGCCAGAAGCAGTTGACTATCATAAGGTAGCCTAGCAACTATGTTGTATTTTCCAGTCCTGTGAGGTGGAGAAGCTTCATATGCCAATACCTCTGATCTGCTAGTCTCAGAAAAATACAGCAAGGAAAGGGAGAGGCTATAGAGAAAAATGTTCAAAATTCTGCTTTCAGAATTAACTACAAATTGGGAAGGCTCCAATTACAATTTTATCTGCTGTACTGAAGTGGTGATATGTGTGCTTGTCTTGCAGAGGATGCCTTCTCGGGCATGGAGTGGATGGTGGAGAAGATGGATCTGAAGGAATTTGACTTTGATGCGTTGTTAGGTATTGATGACATGGAAGCCACCGTCTCACCAGATGAGCTCATGGCCACGTTGGAAGACACGTGTGATCTATTTGACCCTTCCACCCAAGAAATTCACAGCAAAGAGCCTCCACTAATATCTGACCCAATCACTCATCTCCCTGAATCTCCAAATGCAAAAGATCAGGTGGCCCCATTCACTCCCCTTTCTCTCACTCTTTCTCCAGGGACTCTGACCTCTACTCCAGACCATTCCTTTAGTTTAGAGCTAGGCAGTGAAGTGGATGTCCTGGAAGGAGATGGAAAACCAGAAACCCCTACCACCAGGATGCTCCCCAAGTGTGAAAAAGAGGAGGAATCCCCCTCTGATAATGATAGCGGGATATGCATGAGCCCAGAATCCTATCCAGGAACGCCCCAACATAGCCCCACCATGTCTGAGTCTCCCAACAATAGCCAGTTTCCCACAGTCCCTGTTTGTCAATCTGTGCGGTCCAAACCATATGATCATCCTGTAGAAAAGGTAGTGTCAGCTAAGGTGAAGGGAGAAAAGAAAATTGATAAGAAATTGAAGAAGATGGAACAGAATAAGACAGCTGCCACACGTTACCGGCAGAAGAAAAGGGCTGAACAGGAAGCTCTGTCTGGGGAGTGCAGAGAGCTGGAGCAGAAGAATCAGACACTAAAAGAGAGAGCAGATTCTTTGAGCAAAGAAATCCAGTACTTGAAAGATTTGATTGAAGAGGTCCGCAAAGCCAAGGGCAAAAGAGCTAGAGTCCCAGAGTAGGGTAGAATAGAAGTTTTATGTGCCTGTATATAATAAGCATGGTGTTAATGCTGTGTATTGCTGCCTAATAAATTATTTTGTAGTAAGTTGACTTTTGTGTCTCTTGGGGTGGGGGTGGTAAAGGTTGTCTCTGAATGTAGTTTGATAGGTAAACTAAAGGGATTAGAAAGTAATGCTGTAGCATATTTGAGTTTCCAGTATTAAATATATACTGACTTTGCCCCTTACCTACCCCATACTGCACTGAGTTCTGAATCAGTAAGGTCATGAATGTTAGGCAAGTGCTGGATCTTGGGAAGCAAACCAGTACTTACTGAGATCCAGCACTCTTGAACAATGCACCTGATAAATCTAGTCTTTCCTTGAGCCATTGACTTGTACAGTTGAACTTGCAATCACTTTCAGCTCTACCAAGTTTGGTCTCCTACCCTTACAGTTATGCTTAGCAGTACAGTCTTGGTCTATTGTGATGTCTCCAGTAGTCATCTAGCTATGATACAACTGAATAAAGTTGAACATACCTATTGCGGATTAACTTAAGGAAAAATCCCAATTTCATATTATCCCTCTAAGAACTAGTTAACTGAGCAAAAATGCTAACATTTGATGAGTAGCCTTGCAAAAAGTTTTGTAAGGCTTTTAAATAATATTTAAACAGGACCTTTTCAGCAAGAGAAAATAATTAAAACTGGTAAATTTGCAAAATAAGGTAAGTTTTCCAACCCTAACAGTGCTCCAGCGAATTTTACCTTGCAAACAAATTGTACTGACAACAGCAATACCTTAAGTGTAAGGCATTTGTTACTAGTCAGAATATTCTCCTTGGAACCTCTGGAGGTATGTAATGCTTACACTACTGATGTGATGTGTCATTTTACATGTTAGACCTGACAGCACTCCCAAAATAGTGTTCAGAATGCCAATGAAAAGCATGCTGTACAACCATTCTGAAGGCATTGTTAATAGCAAATACTTGTTGCTTTTGTGTAAAGCTTGAGGTACCATTGAAGACTAAGAATGAGGCTAGAATGCATGAGACAGCAGGTGGGAAGGAATCTTACTCCACTTACACTCAAAACAGCATGCAGATTTTTTAGTTAAGCAGTAGGGCTGTGAGGTTTCGGACAGAGCTTCAGATCCGGAGAAGTTTTGGGGTCCAAAGCAGCACATCTGGGTTGAAGCGCTGGTCTTAAGCTTTCCAAAGCAGTTCAGAGCTTCCTGAGCTGCCTCAGGGATCTGGCCATAGGATATAATGGGGAAACAATAAAATATTTATACCTTTGTTATTTTTTTGTCCTATTTGGATGAAATTTTCAGTGGTGGTAGACTGCAGAGAGGATGAAGACAGCCAAGTTTCAAGAAAATAGGTGCAGGGGTTTGGGGGGAACTGCCCTGCAAGCTGCACACAAGCGAAGTCGTGCCATGGGTGCTGTGGGACTGAGTCCCTGGCTTGGGGCAGGGAGGGGAGACCTGCTGCAGGCCTGGCTGCTAAGCTACCTTGTTCCCAGGTACCAAACAATCATGGTACCAAACACTCAGGGACTCGGGGCCCAGCTCAATACACAGGACCTAGCTACTGTATAATGACTTAGCCTGGTTTTGTAGGTGCTAATTGATGCTTGTTAAGGAGTGGAATCAATACAGACAACTGCCCCAAGACAGACCGTCTTGGCACGAGTTTTGCCTGTCAGCAGCTAGGGGTGCAGGGCCCCAGAGACCCCGTGCACTGATCTCAACAGCTGGCAGGCATCACAGCAGAGGCCACCATCCCTGCAGCTGTCACCCTGCTGTGCCTTAGCACATGCAGCGTCACCCATGGCACAAGTTTTGCTTGTCTGCAGCTTGGGGTACAGTTACCCCCAAACCCCTGCACCGATCTCCTTAAAACAGTAAGAGCTACCAGCCCTGCAGTTTTGACCCCCCTGTGTCATAACACATAGATGGTGACATGAGCTTGGCTTTCAAGAATTTGGGGTACAGTTCCTCCCAAACCCTGCACTGATCTTTTTGAAACTTGTCAGGTTTCATGCTCTCAGCAGAGGCTACAATCCCTGCAAGTTTCATCCAAATTGGACAAAAAAACAACCAAGTTATAGTTATTTCATTGATTCCCCATTATACCTTATGTCCAGATCACCGAAGCGGTTCCAAAGCTTCGGAGCTGCTCCGGGCAGATCGAGGTGGAAACCTGGTCCAGAGCTCCAGATCGGATCATGGCCATGAGAAGTGGCCAGATCAGATTGCTGCTGACTCACGCAAGGGCTAATAAGCAGATGTATGTATTTTATCAAGTTGTAGGATACTTACTATTTGCCCATAGATAGCATTCAGGTCTCAAACAGTGGTTCTCAAGGGTTTTTTCAGACATCTTCATAACTTCAGCGAATTGAGTAGCACCCCATTTCAAAAACTTACTTAACGATAGTACTTGCCTCCTTGCAGAGGGACCAGGCAGGTTTGCCTTGGTGCTTTGGCATCCTTTGAAGGATTTCATGGCACATTGGCTGAAATCATTGCAGTAAAGCAGTTTTGGGGGTGGGGTTCCCTCTCCTGCTTTGGGATGTAGTTGGATTGTCTTCCTATGATACATGTTCTATTTGGAGAGGAGACAGTTTTAACAGAATTTTTACTACTGAGAAGGTTAATAGCTTGCTACAAGCTAACTTTTGATTTAATGGTGGTTTACTGGAACACTGAATTGGATCTTGAGGCTGAAGGATCCTTTTCCCACTCTGCCTATGAGTAACAGTGGTAACATGGCCTAATCAACTTCAGGTGAATCTGCCTGTCAAAGCTTTCACTCATTTAAGGTGCTATTGTGTACTACTAATGCAGAACTGCTGCTGCATTTAAACCCATAAAACTAAAATTAAGATCTCTAGTTCAAGCCTTGCAATAAGAAGACTGCACAACCTGAAAAAATACATAGTCCTGGTGAGCCTTGGTAGAGCATGTCATTAGCTTGATACTGTATGCATTTGAGATTTTAATTACCTATGGGATTCCTCAAATGGAGTATTTGCACCTTGTGTTTTTCAAGAAGCACAGCGATGTATATTAGAATAAGTAGAATGGGAAATTGTATGTGCCTGGGAGGAAGGGGGAGAAGAGAACTCAACTAAACTGACTTCACACTTCAGTACCTAGCTCGTTTGTACAATTTAGATTTGCTAATAAATTAAGGGGGGGGGGGCATGGAGGAGGATTTGGTCCTTAATTAGGCATTTAAAGAATGCAAGAAAATGCAGTTTGTGAAGAAGACTGAGGGAGAAGAGGAATGAAAGGGTTACTAAATGAGCTAAGGAATTTTTCACTTCCCTTCTAAGTTACTACCTCTTCTCTGGGTCCAAGATAGACAAAATCAGCCTTTTTGGCTTTCCTAAGGGCATTATGTGCAGAGGATCATCACAATCCAGTAACTGAGATGTCCAGAACCAGAAGTCAGTATACTATGGAGAAAAGCAAAGAAGGAGTTTTCATTTTTTTGTTTTTGATTTAAACAACAGGTAAAAAAAACTCTGGTAAGCATAGCTCTTATTTTAAATGCTTGAGAAAGCAGGCAGGAAAGTCATCAGCTTTAACACCCCCCCCCCCCCAAAAAAAAAATACAGGAATTTTTACTGTTAAAAGCCTTTGAAAAGCCACACATTTATTTCTGGGATTCTCTTCATTCCAGAGACTTAAGAGTCAAATGCATAGCTTAATGTAAACAAGTGGTTACTATTTTAATGAGTTACCAAGTTAGACACAGTTCAGAAGGGAGAGATGACCTTACTGTAGTCTGAATCTGAGAGCAGAATTCCAGATTCCACTGGGATACATTTGTGGGACATGGCTTTTGCCTCTCTTTTTATGCACTGCATACCCATGCCAAATGACTCGGAGTAGTTCATGTGAAGTATCTGGGGCTATGTGGTGCTTTCCTTTAGTAGATTCTGGTTTTCTGTCTTGCAGGCACATTTAAGTCTAAATAACCTCAAGATAAGTGCGGGGGATCTTGCTAGAAGGTTTTTAAAAATGTATTTCCTGATCAGCTTCACATCCAATTGGTTCTCTGGCAGTTTGCAGCCTAAATGATGTTGAAGACACCCTCGCTTCTCAAACTCCATTACAGTTGCTTTTTCGTTGTGTGTAGGGGAAGGGTAGAGCATTCATTTTCTGGGAGAAAACCTGGATGTAACCAAATCAGATGTGTTGGGCATACTTCATGGTTATCGCATGTTTTCATTTGGGACACACCTTAATCATCACTCTTCTTGAATTAAAGTACTGGATTTTTTTTTGGTGAAAAACAAAAAGGTGAATAGCTAGTGGTGGGGGGTAGACACAGAAAAGGATTGATTCCACATTTTTGTGGCCTCAGAAATGGAACCATTGCCATTTTTTATTTTAATTTTTTAGCTCTAAAATGAGTGGACCTGTGTTTAATCTTTTTTGTAGCTTCCTATTTTGATGACTGGTGGGCAGACTAGGACTCAGGCCAGAGAAGTTGTATAAAAAAACCTAAAGTTTGCAGTGGAGTAAGCAACCTAATTTCATTCCGCCTTTGGTTAGGGCCAGGATCCATATTGCCCCAAATAGGTACAGATATTAGGCAGGCTGTTTGCTGTTTTCCCAATTCATTCTCTCTTTCCCTTGAAGGGCATGTTCCTTGAAAATACCCTTGAGCTGCAGGCAAGGAAGGTTCCCTTGAAGTGGGATGAAGTGACCTAAGCATTTTGAAAAGTATGCTGGGGGGGAAAAAATCTGCTCTTCAATAAAGGTCACATCAACTGTTGATTAGTGAGCCAGTATTCCTCCTTGTGTATGGTCCTTCAAAAGAAAGATCTGTCAACAGAACCCAAGGATTTGGGAATCCATGTGATACCTACCTTAATAAAATTCAGCATCAGTGGGTTGGTTTTTTTTTAAATAGCAGGTACCCAGACCCAGGGAAATTAATCTTGTCTATGAATGCTATTCCTTAAGACTTTCCTGTGGCTTCTGCTGTTCTTCCTGATATTCGTATGGGGGATCCTACAGAAAACTAGTTGTGAGCAAGACTCCCTGAATCTTTGTTATGCAAAATGGGGCAAGTAGGTTTGATATGTGGATCTGTTCACATGTCTTTCCTGATGGTTTAGAATTCCTCAAGATTTCTCCTGGCAGAGTCCAGTAACTTCCCTAGGCTTAGCAAAATGTGTTTCTCAGCCTGGCTTGCAAAAGGGCACTCTTAAAGAAGTGGAATGGTTTAAATGGACACTGCTATATGCAACAAAAAAATAACTGTTTTCTCTTGCATGCATGAGGAATCCTTCCCAAATATGCCAGTAAAAGTTCTTTCTTTCCCATTAGATGGACTAGTGACAGATATTTTTCCTTTCCCACAGAAACGTTTACCCTAGGTTAGGTCCTTAATGTGCTTGGGGCTAAGCCATTTTTTCTGAGTATATTAGGGGAACACTCTTATCTGGTGTCACTGTTACTGAACTCCACCCTTCAATCAGCTCCTCTGTGTCTGGAAACTCTGGTACGATGTCTCAGGTTATACAAGACTCTTTCTAACTCTCTGCTTTTCCTGAAGGTCATTAGTGGATAAAAATAACCCTGGCAGAAAATAGAATGGCAGATGTCCCTGGGCTTTCCTACAGGTTTCCCATTTTGTGTTGGCAGAAATGATGCCTCTGTCATCTCGCCCAACTCCATTCTAAGTAACTATCCCACTCCTGACCTAAGAAAATGTCTGATGCTCTCTCAAACTCAAAGCTTAACTATACAGATACAAAGGAAAAATGGATTGCCCCTTTCACCTCTTCTAGTTTCTGAGGACAGGATTCATTAGGTTTACTTATAATTCTGACCAAATAGATCAGATCCAGTAAGTGGGAGGCTAACCATGCCACAAAAGATCCCTTCCGGTTGCATTTGATGTTCCTGGTATCCTTTTGCTAGGTGCTATTGGACAGGGATACAGCTCTTGGCTATAGTTTGGAGCAGGGCTTACCACATGAAAAGCTCTCCCTTTGAATGGATGAAGGGGTCAGTTTCTTATTCTTTCTGCTTACCCTATTGGGCTTCCTTCCTTCATCCAGCTTTTAGTCTTGTTCTTTGAGTGTGTACCCTGTGTCTGTTGGGGTCACAAGTGCACTCCTGGTAAAGGGTGAAATGGGGGGAAAGCAACTCTGACCCTCCCTCCCTCTGAATGTACCTCTGGCAGGACAATGGTTATGGAACCAAGTAGTGTCTGCATCTCCAATGTTTGCTAGTCCATATCTGAATGTGTCAGTGTTTGAGAACAGCTTTCATTTCTCCTATTTCAGTGCCTTGGATTGGGGGGCTGGGGTGGTACAGACACTAAGGCACATCCTGTCAGATTCCAATGAATCTGGATTCTGCTAGATACCTTGTCAAAAGGACATGAAAAAGTAAGGGGAAGTGCCTTGGGCTGGATAATCTAAGAGTCCTTTGACCTGACTCCTTTGTACAGATACCTCACTGTAACAGGGTACTGCCCTTGGGGTGGTCATGATGCCACTGGAGCCCCCTCAATCCTTATTCACTTTGCTCTTCTTTGGGCAATCTCTTCTTCTACTGGCCTGCCATGTCTTGATGTATTCATCATTTAGAAAAGGGAAGCTGCCCCAGGGCTTCTCAAGCCAGATCTCACACCCCTGAGCTTGGGCGTCTCCATTCTCCACCTTAAGGGCTAATTACATGGGCTCTGTCCTCCTCAATAGCCATGCTTCACAGACCTCACATATACTAATCGGATCATAACCACCCCTATGGGCTACAGGCTTCTGGCTCTGGTCCTTACGCCAACCCCCCTCTGTGGCTCTCTTGGCCTTCAGTCCTTCTCCTTAGACCCTGGCCCTACTTCTAGGCCAGTTGAGACCCATGGGTTCTCCAGCCCTGCCAGTCTCCAGCTGTTACCCTTGTGGGCCTTTGCCCCTTCCTGAGCTCTGGCCCCACTCCTAGGCCAGTGAGATCTATGGGCATCCTGGCCCTACCTGCTCCCTGGGCCTTTTGCTCGTTTGTTCTCTTTACAAGACCTTTAGCCACTGCTCGCTCTCTCTGGGCTCCCTGGCCTTCCATTCTCTATCTGGACCCCTTTGCCCCTCTCCTTGGGTCAACTGGGACCTTCTTACCTCCCCTTAGTCCCTTGCACAAACCACCAGTCATTCCCCAGATCAGGCTGAATGCTCTCTGTTCTGCCAGGCCTGAGGCTAAACTCCTAGCCCTAAGGCTCCACACCTACAGACATACTCAGTGTGGGCCAGAGTCACTCCCTCAGCAGCCTGCTCAGGAACTCCTTCCCTGTCAGCTGCCAAAATAAGACTCCTTACCTCAGCTCTGGCCCTGGGCTTATAATCCTCCCTTGCTGGTGACTCCCCTGATTGCCACTTGAGCCCTCACTGCAGCCTCTTCCCTTAAGGTGTCAGGTACACTAAGTGCCCTGTCGCATCCACCGATACATATGCATGTGCCTAAATCCCCACCCCACCCTTACAGGAGCCCTAAATGGTGGGCTTGGATCCTGCAGTCTTCAAGCACTGCTCACACTACACTGTGCTGGTTCTCCTTAAAGATGGGGATAGCAGGCATCTCTCCAGTTGGGGGAATCCTGAGTTCCAAACATCCTGGGTCTGCTTCTCGTTTTCTACTTGATATACAGAGATGTTAGACAAACTATATATCTATAGATAACGTGGGGCCCCTGCAAGGTACGCTGGGCAATCTGGTGGTTGTGCCAGAGGAGAAAGCGGAACTCTTTAACCAATTCTTCATGTCCGTTTTCTTGTGCAGGGACCGGGACTTCCCTGCTGGGATGCCAGATGGACTGGAGGGGAACGCCTCCAGACCTCAGGTTAGAGAGCTTCTGGAGGGGCTGGATGTGTTCAAGTCAGCAGGTCCAGATGCTCTCCACCCCAGCGTGTTGAGGGAGCTAGCTAGGATTATTGCAGGGCCCTTGGGACAGCTCTAAGAGCACTCTTGGTGCTTGGGCCAGGTGCCAGATGACTGGAAGATAGCTAATGTGGTCCCCATCTTCAAAAAAAAGGGAAGAGGGAGGGACCCGGGCAACTATAGACCCATCAGTCTTACCTCTATCCTTGGGAAATTCTTTGAGAAGATCCTCAAGGAGCACATCTGTGATGGGTCGGCTTCAGGGATGATGCTCAAGGCAACCAGCATGGTTTCATTAGGGGCAGGTCTTGTCAGACCAACCTAATTGCTTTTTATGATCAGGTCACAAAGGCACTAGATGCAGGTGTTCTGGACTTCAGCAAGGCCTTTGAAACCATCTCCCACCCCATCCTCATTAAAAAAACTAGGTGACTGTGGCATTGATACCTGCACAATCAGATGGATTGCAGATTGGTTGAAGGGTCGTACTCAGAGGGTGGTGGTGGACGGGTCATATTTGACCTGGGGGGAAGTGGGCAGTGGAGTCCCCCAGGGCTTGGTCCTGGGGCCTGCGCTGTTCAACATCTTCATCAGTGATTTGGATGACGGGGTGAAATGCAACCCGTTTAAATTCGCTGATGATACCAAAATCTGGGGTGAGGTGAGCACGCTAGTAGGGAGGGAAAGACTTCAACAAGACCTGAATAGGTTACAGGAGTGGGCTGACACAAACAGGATGCGTTTCAATACTGGCAAGTGCAGGGTGCTGCACTTAGGCAGGAGAAACCAGCAGCACACTTATAGAATGGGAAACTCCCTTCTTGAGAGCAC
>NW_017728931.1:52588006-52612460 GCF_001723895.1 Crocodylus porosus
ACCTGAACCTGTTCAGCCTTCACAAGAGAAGGCTGAGGGGGGACCTGGTGACTGTCTATAAACTCACTAGGGGGGACCAGAAGGGTTTAGGGGAGATGCTGTTTCCCCTAGCACCCCCTGGCATAACAAGGAACAATGAACACAAGTTATTTGAGAGTAGATTTAGATTAGACATCCGCAAGAACTACTTCAGTTAGGGCGGCTAGGATCTGGAACCAACTTCCTAGGGAAGTGGTGCTGGCTTCTACCTTGGGGATCTTTAAGAAGAGGCTTGATGCCTACCTGGCTGGACTCATCTGAGTCCAGTCTTTTTCTCCTGCCTGGGTGGGGGGTGGGGCTTGAAGATCTACAAGGTCCCTTCCGGCCCCACTTCTATGATTCTATGATCTTCAACAGTCTATGTGAATAGTATTAGGCCCAGGTGATGTGAGCTGTAAGATCACCATACTAGTCAAGCTTATGGTATCCAGTGTTGTAGGCTGTAGTTGTATTTGGATCTTAGATATTATATGGTCCTTCTCTCTGAGAAGGAGAGGTTGTTATGGTGGCATGTGTTGTTGATTATTTAATTGTTCATTCTTTCCCTGAAGCAGTCAATATAGTGGTCAAGGTTAGAATTTCATCCACTGTGAGGTGTACAATCTGATGGGGGGGGGTTTTTTGGATTTTTTTAGTGTTAATCTTTTCCTTGATATTGTCACAGGATGAAATGTTGTTGAAAGTGAATTTTGTTTTGGTTGTGGAAATATTCCTTGAGATGGAGGCGTTGGAAAAATTCTTCTAGTTTTCCACATTGTAGTATCTTTAGATACGCGCATTTTTCTGGACAGAAATTAAGGGCTTTAGTGGGGACAAACTTTTCAGCTTTGGTAAGTGTGTGCATGGAGAGATTGATAATATTTGAGGGTTGACTTGTTCCTTCAGGTTCATCGGGTCTGAGGTTGGAATGTTGTGCAACGTTGCAACGTTGGTGTTATTTCTCTGATGGTTGTTTTGTGGCTGGGAAAGTTGTTCCTGTAGTAATTAGTTCTATTTGTTCCTTTTATGTTGGATGGATGTCATCCAAAAAAGTCTTTGGTAGTCTATTTGTATATGTTGTATAATGTTTGGGAAGATACAGTGGAGTAACAATGAAGTTTTGGTGCCTGGGGCAAAGCCTGCAGTGGCAGCCTGCCCTTGCCCCACACACAGATCGTGGGGGGGCACATACCCCTACCCCCCTGCTTGCCCAGAATGCATGCAGTGGTGGGAGCCACTTGTGGTGCTGTCCCATGTCCCACCCTGGCTGGGCAGCATCTGTTGGCACCCCATTGCTTCAGTGCCCAGGGCAGTCACCCCCCCACCCCCCATGGCACTGGGAAGATATCCAGATTTATCTCTCAAGTTGTAGCAAGTGTTGATTTCCTCTTGAGTTGATCTCTTTTGGAGTAGGTCAAGTGAAGGAGTTGATTTCTAAGTTTTTGTTTTTTTTCTGAAGTTCTGCATAGTTGTGAGGCATATTTGGAGTCGTGCATAGCAGTCAAAGGTTTGTATCCAGTGTGGCATGAAGCAGGCAAGTGGCACTCAAGACCTCTATAGAGAAAGCAGTACCAACCAAAAGAATAACAACATTTCCATGGGCACTGCTGACATCTTTGCCATTGGAATCCACCAGGATTTGGTGTCATAATTAATGCTTCAAACCTTGAACCAGACCAAGTGCAGGCTATTTTAAACAGAAACCCAGTATCATCTCAGACAGGAAAAGTTTAGGGGATAAGCCAAAGCTAAGGTACTGAGCCCTGCTCGGTATCAAAGATGGGTAAAAAAAAAAAGTAGATCAGAAAGCAGCTTTTCCAGCAGTGCAAGGTTTGGTACCAAAGCTTCTGACAAAATTTTGAGAGAGGAAAATAATAACCAGCCATGAACTGTTGTCATGGAAATCTGTTGGACCCCGTATTCCAGCCACACACCAAACCTACTTGCTATTGTAGGGGACATAATGCTCTTGGGGAGTTGTGTGTCCAAGGTTTCTGCCAGAATCTTTACTACTACACTTGTCCTGAGGCCTGCTTTTACATCTTCTCACTGCTACTCCTTTTGACCTGAGCAGCTAGACAAAATTTGGGTATAGATGAAATGGGGGCCATAAATTGAAGTGGTAGGTTTTAAAAAAACACTGATTCAATTTAGGGCTGATTAAGCCCCCATGTCACACACACACACCCTGCTGACTTACCGGCTCTTCAGTGGGCAGGGAACGGTGAGCTGCTGCCGGGCAGAGTTGTTCCTGGGCTACGGGGGGCGTAATGCTTCCCTCTGCGGCAGTGGTGGCCCCCCCCACCAGACAGCACCCACCTTGGATGTTCCCAGGGGGCACTGCAGCCACAGAGGGAAGCACCGTGTCCCCATGCAGCTCAGGCAGGCAGGCTTGGGGGGGAGATCAGGCTTGCCATTTCCCTTGGGTGGATCCTGCCCTCCCGGGCTACTGCCAGGCTGCCTACAGGGCTTCCTGCATAGCTGTGGAGCTTCATGAAGCCTGGTGCTTTGCTCCACGGCTGTTGGGGCAGCAAACTAAATGACTCCTTCAAAGTTTTAAGATGCATTATGCTGCTGAATTTCCTACAGCAGCTGAAATTAATGCGCAATATGCTGCCAAGGCATGCAAACACCGACACCATTAAAGAGGTGCAAAAGCATTTAGCGCACTTTAAAGTGCCGTGCGCACACGCCTCTCATTTCGTCTACACACTTGTAGATCACATTCCACTTAGGAGAAGAAATTTAGCGATGAGGTCATGCATCTTTGAAGCAATTCTGTTTGTCTATAAGGACATCAAACCCCTGTGCTTTCTTGAATGTGAATAATCAAACAGCTGGACATTGTTTCCCTCCTCATGGTGCCATTTTTTTCTACCAGGATCCCAACTCAAAATACCAGTCTCTGACTTTCCTCGAGAGTACACACTTGGTATAAGACTATGCTGTCAGGTTTCTTTTCAGTTTGTTTCTTTCTTACTTCACCTGAACTCACTTTCTTCCACCCTACCCCGCTCCTCTTTTCAAAACTGCCTGGGCAAAGAAAGGCTTTCCACCCAGATCATTCATGTTCTTGAGCAGCTTTGCATTTTCCTTTTTGTTTTTGGGTGGAAACGCATTTAACTGCCCTTATGCAGATACCTTAATTGAAAAGTAGTGGTTAAACTATGAGTTTCAATTTTAACACTACCTATAACTATACTGTTTCTCAGAATATTAACCAAGGTCAGGTGGGACAAACTACTGTCACTGTGATAGCTCCCTACTTGCTGAGAATATGCAGCCTGTCACACCTATTATAGAGTCTAGCTACCTCTCATGGACAATCTTACTTCAAGTGTATCATTCAGTGACTTGCTGCCTGTTATGAGCAAGCTGGTGAGCCTCTCCCCACGTTCACCTAGAATGCAAGCACCACTGTTGAACTGCTTCAGAAATGTGCTGATCTTGGAGATGTGGAAGTAGTAGTCACATGGAGCAGGCAACCGACATCTGTTGCACTCTGTGCACTTGACTGGGCAGCCAGAGCAGATGCCAACTACAGGAGAGTAGTATTACAAGCCTTATTTGGATGATTAGCTTTTATGCTTCAGCCTCTCATCCAGGGAAGAAACCGCTTGCCAGTCGCCTACAGCAGGACCCCTACCGATGTTCACAGGAGAATGGTTACATAATGGTTGCCCTACAGTAACCATGGCTCTTCAGGGGTTTGTTGTCAATCCACAGCTCCAACCTCCATTACCGTGGGCTTTGAGTTGTGGACGTCTTAAGGAGGGTCTTGGCTACTCCACTCTTGTTGCCCTCTTGCAGGAGCAGGAGGACCATGTAGGGTGCCTCTGCTAACAAAGTGGATGATAGTAGCCAATTGAGTCTTGTGCACATGGCACGCCAGTGGGATCTACAGCCCATACAGTTTGATACAAAAATCTTTATAGAGTAATTGTTTTTCAGCACCTTTTCTTGCGTAGCTTTCCACTGAATAGTTCAGATATACAAAACCTAGTTTTGCTGTGTTACAGACCAAGCCACAGGCCCATCAGAATATCCCTTGACCTGGTAATTTGCTTCTAATGGCTTCATGGAGACTGAAGAGTTCCCTCCATGTTAGATGGTTTTGACAAAAGACTTTCTTCTGCGGAGTGGGAATGCAGATGAAAAGATTCCTTTGGAACAAAAGGAATGGACTAAAGGAGCACAGAAAGGGGGAGTTCAGGCAGCAGGGAAGTTCCTGATGGTGACTGGGCAGCAACCTGTCTGCCAGAGCAAGGGAGGAGAAGGAAGACACTCTGGGCTTGCTTTCACTTGAACCATGGAACCCACCTTGCCTGGTAAGCAAGTCTACCTCTTTGTAGTTTTGGTTGTCTTAGCATTTACTCTACATGGGAGAGGGAGTCAAATTCTGTCATAGCAGGTGAATCAACAACTTCCTTGTACTTCAATAGAAGTTCTTGGATAGAGAGAGCCCAGTACCAAATGAACCCAACTCTTGCCAGTGCAAATAAAAGCACCTTGGGGAAGTATAGTCTCTTTTAGAGAGAGAGAGGCTGGCATAATGATTACCTTATCTCTTGTGTAAATAGTATCCTTGTTTACATATAGAGCAATTACATTTCCCAGCAACAGACGGGAACACAGAAAGGGATGAAGCTAAACGCACTCTTTACCCTGTTACCTTTATGCAGAAACAAGTTTCTGTGTATGTTTGGCTATAGCGGAGATTTCCCCCAGTGCTATTTTACTTAAGATCTTCTTAATTTCTGGTTTGACACCTCTCCGCCTAGGGTGGGTGAGAGATTTCAGTTTGAATTAATTTTCTTGCGAGGCGAGTGGCAACACTGACTAGAAGGCGGTATAATGTGGGCAGGTGACACAAGTTTCTCCCACTCAGCTCTGCTCATGTATCTCGGGCCATGTGCCAGTATTGCACTGCTGTTTATTCCAGTCTTGTTCCACTCATTGGCTGTATACAAGTCAAATATATATAACCATGCTCTTGTGAACATGTAGGCCTTCTTTCTCACAGCTTGTGTTCTGCTACCATGGTATGTTTGTGACTAGCTTCCTCTTGGACTTTCTTTTTAGAAAGATACAGGTACTGACATTTGTTCTCTTTAAATGTGGGGGGAACAAAATATAAATGTAAACTACCACCCAAAAGCTCCTCTTCCTTTTTCCTAAAGAACCAAATGGAGCCCTGCACCTTGTGTGGAAAACCAGACCTCTAGATGCAGCTTTGCAGAGTGAAGAAGAGACAATAAAGCCTCCTGAATAGCTTTTCCTGTTGGCAGACTGCCCAGATACAGCACTGAAAGGACAGGCTGTCCTTTGATGAACACTGCCTCTTAGTGTTGCTGAGCTGGTCTAATAGCAGGCAAATCCAGGATATTCTGCTCAGACTATTTCAGGGAAAAGCTGTAATTTGTCAACCCAAGCCCTTGCCTCAGCAAAATCTTCTATCTACTCCACAAAAAGCAGTCCAGGTACCCCTTGAGCAAATAGACCTCATTTGACTTGTTTCCTGGCACCTTATTTCATAACTAGCTACCTTTTTGTAGTATGTCCCTACCTGATTTATGCCTACTTAGTCTCAAAATGGAGAATCTCCTCCAGTTGTATAATGATTAATTTATTGGTTATCAATCTCTTCCCTAATTCTGAATGCCTTTCTTGGGGCAACATTTAATTTTCCACTGAGAATTTTCCATTTCTTCTTATTTGTCCCTGTATCTTAACTCCTTAGACCAGACAGCATCAACATTGTTCTGCTGTCTTCTGCATACTAATTTGTTTCTAGCTAATCCAACTTCTGGGTACCTCGTGAAGGACATCCTTTCAGTAGGGTACAACTCACATTCTTCTTTTAAATCTGTGTTTGCTTTGTGGGCAGGGCTTGGGGGTTTAATGTCTGCCTCACCTGCTGGACTAATTGAGCTTGTCTTGTGCCAGTTCTCAGGGGGCAGTTTAAGCTGCTTAGCCAAGTGTCATATAAATAAATAGGGGAGTAAGTTTCCATGGGTGAGGCGGTGCTATTTTAAGTTGACTAGTCAAAATATCTGTTGTAGGTTGCTTCCAAATTCTTTCCAATGCACCCACACAAAATCTTTGAAAACCCAAAATAGCTAGCTCTAAAATGCTTTTAGAATTAATTTGCTTGCAGTCACATTATTACTCCTTTAAAGTATTGGTTAGTCACTTCATACTTCACTTTGAGCTCCCCCCTACACCCACCCCCACCCCCTCACTCTCCCTTTTTCTAAAATTGGATGAAGTAGATTTCAAGCTAGAGAAAAGTGTCAGCTTCCCCCTATGAGGCTGGGAGTCCTTCAGTGATCCCCAGAACAGCTGCAGCTCAGTCCTCAGAAACATCAGCCTCTGTATGCTGCCTACCAGTGAGTCAGTTCTGACCGACAGGGCTTGGCTTCAAAAGGAGAGTATAATCTCCACCTCCCATTCAAGACTTATTCTTTGAGGAGGCTGGCCATTTAGCATATGTGCAGTGCTCGGGATATAATGGAGCACCTGGACTGACTTTTGGTTTTTATTTGCAAGGGGGACAATACCAGATGGTGCAAGTAATCCTACAGTAGACAATTACAGAATAACCTTCATACTAGGAAAATATTTTTCCTGTTTTGAAAGATGAGTCCTTGGCTTATGCCCCACAGCCTGAGATTATTTTTCTTTTTCCTTGTAGTTATCATAGCTTGAGATACCCAAACAAGGTTTAATCTCTCCTTTCCTTTTTGAAAACCACCTGAACTCTTACCTTCAGTACTTGTTACCTGGTACAGCATTTTACAACTTGCATCTGTAATATGTGAAATTTATTCCTTTTAAGGCTTTAAATTTCTTGCGTCTCAGTTAACGTTTTTTTTTTGTTTTTTCCTTGCATTATGAAAAATGGAGGGGGAAAGAAAAGCACTTGTTTTACCTTCTCTACACCATTATGCATTCAGTACAGTGCTAGTATGTATTCTCTCTAAATAGTCCATGCCTAATAATTTTCTAAAGGAACTTAATTATGTAAGCACCTAAGTCCCCTTGAGTTTTTTTTCAATAAGACTTGTCTAAGTGCCCAAGTCCCTTCTGAAAAGGTAAAGGGACCAGATCCTCAGGTATCTGGGCACCTCTCATTGGTAACAGTGAAATTAGGCTCCTACATGCCTTCTGAGGAGCTCTTGAAAGTTTTAGCATCTGCCTTTTCAATCTGTCTTCCCCATTACCATTTTCATACTCCTTTTGTTTCTGCCCTTTCAGTATTCTCCATGACTGTGTCCTGTTGATTTGCATAACTGCATTGTTCCTGTATTTTTCACTCTCTCTCTTACATAGCCTAACACAGGTTCTTGCTGCTTATGAAAGGAGGCTTTCACAGAGCCATCTGGAATTGATGACACCCCAGGCTTAGTGAGTAAGTTTAACACAGCAAAGGTATGAGCAATTCAGTGTAGGCAAGCCTGCATCTGTCAACACCAAATCGAGCAGTTTGTTTCTCATTTGTGTGGCACTGGGGCGAAAAAGACCATGAGCTGATTTTTATGGATCTTGTTTGCAGGAGGCTACACCAGCATTAATTATTTGGGAGGGGAGGGTATTTCTCCTGCATAACCTCTTTCAAGAAAGGTCTGCTGTGTCAGTGCTTTGGCCTTCCATTTGCATTTGTATTAAACTAGCAGCTAGCTACCCTCTCCTTCCTGCACCATATGGGTGGAGAAATGTATGTAAGATGGCACTCCCCCAGGTTTTAGCTATCTATATTTTCTGCTGCGGCATACTCGGTCACTGTCGCAGAGCTGGGAATAAAGCCAGGAGTTTAGCCACAGTGAGCTCATCCAACATGCACTACTGGCCATGCAGCACTCTCATACTTCTGTGGCAGCTCACAGCTAGAGCATAGGGGAATGTGGCAGGACAGGTTCATCTGTTGCTGGCTTTCTGTCAAGTTTAAGGTGATATTTTAGGACTCTTGCCTTTCTGCTGCTCTCAGCAGAGGCCAAATGGAACGAGAAACTACTGAGAAGCTCCCTTCTCCATGCCCACCCCCACCATTTCCTTGTGTGAGCATGTCAGTCCTAACCTGGGACAGCTTTGGCAAGAGGCGATGGGCTGTTCTAACCCTGCCTTCTCTGTTCCAGAGCTGTCCTTTTACCTGTGTGACCCTCTCCATGCTTCATCTATTTTATACGGTGTAGTCCTCCTACATGCCCAGAGGCCCCACCCTCCAACAAGCTGTTCCCTCAGCTTACAGAGATAGGGGCCTTGGAACAGGGAGGAACACTTACTGATATGTTCTGCTCAGTGAAGTTAGGGGCCAGGCCTGTATTTTACACTTGCTAGAATAAAGCAGGCCTAAAGAGGTTTTCACACTTGTGCTGAGAGCAGCCAATGCAGGCAAAAAGAGCACAGTTAGCAGGGACAATGAAACACGAGGTTCCACCAGTTAATAACTGTTATCCTGACATAAATGGCTGCCCCCATTTCCTTCCTGGTCTGCACATTTCTTCAGGCATCCAGTCTCGGGCTTTGACTTCCCCTGGCGTGGCATTCTAAAGCTTCAGTTCCGACTGTATTTTGCGTGCTTATTCAGCTACTCTGTCTTCTCTTTAGGAAATGAAATAACTCCTCTCTTCCTCTGCACAGCTAGCCCTTCTTGAGAAGCTTTATTTAAATGGCCAGAGTTCCTTCTTCTGCATTCCTGGGCTCTGGCCCATTGGGAGCAAACCAGTCTCACAAGTTGGCTGGGAAGGAGGTAAACTCTCCAAAGTTAATGAAGTTTCGCCTTAAGTGTGGGGATGCTTTTAAGCGGAGTAGAGCAGAGTGGGACTCGGGCAAATGTGGGCTGCATGCTCTGGGCTCAGGTTCTCCACTCTGCAGCCTTTGCCCCAGGAAGCTCCATGCCAGCTGGACACTCCTTGCCTGCTTGGCGGCAGTGGGTTGCACCACCCACCCAGCAGCGGGGGCACAGCTTGCTGCCCTTACTGCTGCTGTGAGGGGAAGGGGTGTGCAGCCAGCATGGGGTTCCCAAGAAAAAGGCAGCAGAGTAGAGAGCCTCGCATCTGCCCCATGCACAAATCTGGGGATGCACATGCCTGCCATGCCTCCCTCAACAGGTATGCAGTGGTGGGAAGTTGCCCTGTCCCCCCTGCATAAACTGCCCATGGCTCCATCCTGGTCCTGGGTCCCATGCACTGCACTGGCTGGGGAACACTCCCAGCCCCTGCCTCTCTCCCTCCCCCACCACTGGGGCCTCAATCTGCACCCCCACCACACCCCTTCCCCTCCATAGTTTCCAGTGGGAGCTGCCTTCCACATTCCCTGCCCCCAGCAGGCTACAATGGTGCCTGTCTGCAAGGGGAAGCCTGCTGTCTCCCAAGGGAACACCAGGACTGTGGGGGGGCGGGAAGCTGGCCTTGCGGGGGAGAGGGAGCCCTGGTCAGAAGGCATAATTATCCGTAAACATTATCGGCTACAACAGCCAAAAAAAAGCTGATAGCCGGTGATGTCGTTTCCCCTTTTATTGGTGCTGATCAGAGAGACAACTGATATACTGGTGCACCTCTAGTTCGCACATGTCTGCACAAATTTGATGTAAACTAATGCCAAATCTAGATGCTGAACTAGTGCAGCTTTCCTATGTGACTAACACTCGCAGCAGCCCAATATCAGCAGACGCTGTTATTTTTATTGGTCCTAGCACTCTTCTAGCTATAATCCTACACTGTCCCAGTCATGATTTTGACCTCCACTGCACACAGATCACAGCAACTTAAAGCCTGCTCATCTTCTGCAGAGGGGAAGCACCCCAAGGTCTACAAGAAAGACAGGTAGTCTTGTTGGGCAAAAGATTTGCACTAGGCCTTCTAAGAAGCAAGGGTAAGGCTGAGAAAACTTAGAGCCATGTCATCCATCTGTGAAGAGTTGTGCACCATAATTATTAGGCAGCCAACAACCAGCCAGACATGCAGTATTTTTAGGTTATACTGGGAGAAGTGTTGCTGCTTTGTATGTAGCAGGCGGGCTGGTTTTGTACAACACTGAAAACTAAAAATGGCGCTTGAGACCTGGCAAACTGCTCTTTTAGTTAAAAGGGCAGGAGGGGGAAGAAATTACTACTTTTTGCATGCATTTCTTCTATTTCTGCATCAACAAATTTGAAATAAGAGAACTACTTTTTGGGCCACTCTAGTTCCTCTCCTTTTGGCAGAAAGAGTGGGGAAGTGCGCCAGTGACCACAGCTTCCCTTCCACATTCTGTTGCAGAACTTCCAAGTGACACACATTGTACAGATGCTCATCCTCAGAATTACCTACATTTCATCAGTACAAAATGCCAGTTCAAACCCCTCAACTTCCCAGACTTACCATCCAACTCTCCTCTGCTCCCTGTAAGATACTACAGGCAATCGGACAACAGGGCCAACAGGAAGATGCTATGGTATAAGACTGGGTAGAGATACACTTTATGGACTAATTCAATGGCACTCAACCCTTTGACTGTGGGCTGTATTGAGCCCCCTGTGGCCTCAGCTGGCCCCTGCATGCAAAGAGTGGGCCCTGGGGCCTTGTGCCACTCCTGCATGCTGGGATCAGGCCCTGTGCAATGAATCTAGCATGCAGGGTCACAGCCTGTGGGACTCCTTATGGGCCCCTAACCCCATAGGCCAAATGACATGATACCAGCATCCAGATCTGGTCTGTGGGTCACAGGTTGATTAACCCTGGACTAACTGAATACCCTGTATTTAGTTGGCTTATAAGGTACACCTCTACCTTGCTTCTGCCTGCCCACCTGCTTTGTGCAAGCCCTTTCACAGCACCTGACAAAGTGAGTTTGGGCTCATGAAAGCTTAATCATCTCTGATTTAGTTTATGACAGGGGTGGCCAATCTGCAGCATAGGTGCCACAAGTGATGTGGACACCTTTGGGTGTGGGACACAGCAGACTGGGGTGGGGACAAGCACCACAGTGGTAGATGGGGCAGAGAACAGAAAGCAAAGCATGTTCGATCAGGCATGGAGCATGGGACAGGAAGCAATACAGCAGTTTGGGCAGAGAGCAGAAAGCTCAGCAGCAGATTGGATGGGGGAAAAAGATCTGGGTGGTGCTCAGGGAGGGTACGGGGCTAAGAATGTGACTCATTCTCCCTTTTTTCAGAACACAACTCCTATTGGCTAAGCTAAGGGATACAAGCTGTGATAAGAGTTACCATTTCACCAGAAACACGTTTAGGTTGGTTATAGGAATGTGTCTGAAGCAGCAACACCCCCACCAGCTGGCCAAATTGTTTGTTGCAACATCTATAAAATGTAATATTGATTTGTTTGGCAGGAGATTTTCTGCCTTCACCCAGGCTTAGTTTATTACAGGTTTTCTGGTACAATGCTAGTCATATTAAGTGAAAGCAAGGCACTTAAGCTCAGAGACCCTCTCAGGTGTCAGAACCTTGCAGTCCACTGGCAGAGCTACTTCACCTTTCCTGAGCGGAGTAAAGGTTTCTGATACCCCTTCTCTTTTCCATCTGGCAGCTGGTGCCCTCCCAGAATGTGCTTTGTACTCTAGTTGTACAGCTGCCTGAGTATAACAACAGAACCAATGGGAGTGAAGGTGTGATCCAGCAGACTGGTGGCACCACCAGGCCTGCCCTGCCAGAACATGGTATCTCCAGGTGAGGTGACAGATACCTAGTCCTTCCAGTTTCATAACAAGAAAGCTGAGGCCTATCATGATCCCATCTATGCAGCAACAATATCCTTATGTGGTTGGTCTCCTTGATGTACCCCAGTTCAGCTATATGCTATGTGAATGAGGCTTTAACACAAGCTGTGGGAGGAGTGACTATGAAGAGTCCAATAGAGAAGAGAGAGAGGAATTATTTCAATTCTATTAACACTCCATGGAGAGCCAGGTATCACAGTAAAAAGAAAGAAAAATGTACGTGATAACATGGATCACAGAAAGGACCTTCATAGGTGTTGCTTGTGGGGGAGGGCATATGTCCCTCGAGATTGGTCACTGGCTTCTGCAGGCAGTTGCTGCTTGTGGGCGGTCCCTGCTTGCTGCTGACTACAAATGATCATGTCCCCTGTCCCCTACCCTGTCTCAGGAGGCACCAGTTGTTCATGAGGACCTTCATCAAACTCTAAAACAGCCTGAAGAAAATTGTTCTTGGACTGACCAGTTTAATCTGTCATTATCACCACTCCACCACAAAAGCAAGGAAGGCCATTAACTGCTAGTGTTGTTATAGCACTAACCAAGTGCTGTAAAATACACAGCATCTTGCAACGATGGAGACGACACTCTAAATACAGAGAGAAACTGTGTCCAAATTTCTTCCCTCCTGGAATATCCTTTCCCTTGTTCTGATGATGACTCCTGATCCAGAGTTCATTTCTGAACTACCTCCTGGGGATCTATCTACCGGGATACAGTAGTTTAAGTTACCCTCAGCTAATGAGTGGAACCACACAAGAGATTTTACATCTGGCTTGTCATGTTCCTCCAGAAGAACATAGGAAGTACAGGCTTGAAGTGGGTAACAAGAAACATAATGGACTTTAAAGGCAAGATGATTCGCAGGGGTGCTGTCTCAACTCTACAGCATCATACTCCACACTATACAAATAAAGTCTCTACAGAGATACAAGATCTTCCAAGCTGATGTGCCATCTAAATGTTTGCAAATAAAAGGCATTCTGTTTGCGTCCCACCTCAGGCAACAGGACAGGATCAGTTCTTTGCTCCAAGTACTGTTTTGGAGAAGCTGAAATGGCAAGAGTTCTTCTCATGCTGCTTAAGCCTTCCCAAAGTATTCCTTCTCAAATTTCTGGAAGTCTTCTTCAGTGAAGACTGTGCTTTCGGACTTCTTCTTTGGCTTCTCTGGAGGACGATCTTTAGATTTCCTGCCTTGATTGTGGGTGAGAACCTTCAAAGGACAGAAAGAGACAGGCCATTATACCCCAATAATAATCCTCATGACTAATTCAGCCCCAGATCTAGTCTAAACTGCCAGTGACTCTCTACATGACCTGTGGTACCCACAGCTATTTCAGTCCTGAGAATGCTTGCTGAGTAGAGAACTATGGGGGAAAAGTGTCTTTACTAGAGCTACTGAAAGCCAGACTCCACTTGGTTTTTAGAATTAAATGTCAAAGTTAGTCTCAGTTAGTGTTTTGCTGCTGAAAAAGCCTGGTAACCAAACTGACTGCCAGGACTAAAAGCTTACAGACTTCTCATAAATAACCCATATAATTAAGCTTCCTTTTTAGCTGCCCAGGTCTCTGGGGTTTTTTGGTGTTCTTGAAACCCAGGCAACATAGGGCCATCTCTTTGTAGGGAAACCATAGAATAAGTCCACAATGGATGGAAAGCTGTGCCCAGGTTGCTAAGAATGCCCACCTGGTCACTAGCCTACTAAATGCAACAGGTATGTTTTTCACTAAAACAAAATACATGGCCTCTATCTGCAGGGTAGAGTGGACACAAGTAGTTGAATGGAGGAAGCTTAGGATAGAGAAAGGAAGTTCTGTTTTAATCCTGGCTCAAATCCTAATGCCCTCTGCAGCTCTGATAAGCACTAGGGAGGAGGCTGTGATTACAAAGCAAAGAAACAGTTTTCTCCCTCTTGTGCGTCTTTCCTGGAGGTGACAGGAAAAAGTAGTTTCAAGCTTGCAAGAAATTCCATTTGTTGGAACCAAATCAAACAAAAACCTTCCTAAATAGCCTACGAGCCAAAAACTCCCCAGACCCATAGCTCTTTAGTGATGCTGGTGGTCTTGTCAGTTTCAAAGCTGCTGTTAGTTTCAATTCAAGTTTGTTTTCACTAAAATGGGTTGATGCCAAACTTTGGATTGAAATATTTTCAACTCAGCTAATCAGTATTTTCTGATGAAAATTAAGTGTCATCATGAAGTTTCCAAGCAAACTCTAGTCTGTACTTGGCAACAAGACAAAGAAAACTTATTGAGGGGGGAAGGAATGGGGGAGAGGGGGAAACCTACACACCACAAGAAAGGTATAGCACCTTGAATTATTAAATATACTCTCCAATTCTACTGGAGAGATGTGATGGCCCTGAAGACAATGAAAAACAGGTTTGGACAAAGGAGAGGGGGACCATGGAGTATGAGAAATAAGTGTGTTAGAGGGGGAAGGATGGGATGGGGGTTACTGAAGTGGGGAGTTTGCTGCATACTTGAGAAAGCAGAAAGAAAATGGGCAAGCAGCTGTAATAAGATAAATCAGATGTGAAACAACAACAAACAACCAGAACTACACAATAAAGACAACTTTTGAGTTCTCCAATTTTTATATATATTTTATTATAATATCTTTGTGAAGATTACTTTACAGGAAAGCGTGGAGATGATTTTTTTCTGCATGTGCTACATTAGTATTGTTACTTATTAAGGGACTCTAGAGTGAGTGAAGGAGGAGAGGACAGACAATGAGAATGCACACAATGCTGATAGAGGGAAGCCTTCTACTTCTGTGTATTATATTGTTTTGTATGAATTTTTGCAGCTACACAAGCTATGCTCTAACCACTCAGGCTTCACAAAGGTACCATCAAGATAACAAAATCTATCTTGTCCTGTCCAGTTAAGTTTTATCAGGCCTTTCCCCCTAAAAATCACCTGCACCCCATTTTTTCCCAGAATCCTGCAGGAGGCTTTGTGGAAGGTTGTGTGATCACTACTGGCCATTTTAAGAACCAGAGAGAAGACACTTAAGCTATTTCACAGTTCCCCCCCAAAATTCTACAATGAAGACAAGCTAGAATCCAGTAATTTTTTTCACGTCCCATTCTTCAGAAGAACATCAGTCTCCAAAGTGAAGCAACTGTATGGGGCGGGAGGGGGGCCGGCACTGTACCCTCTTTGCTTATGACCTTTACCAAGAAAACACTCCCAAAACACCCTTGCCTGCTGTGTGATGGTTTTGTTTGCAACAAATCGGGTATTCGTCATGTACTGCAAGTTCTTCTTCAAATGATTCACAGCCTTGTTCTTCTGATACTCATCTAGAACATGACAGAGAACAGCACAGCATCTGCACATATATACTATACAACAGGGAGACAGAGGGTGCAGTATTAGGGGTGTAGGACACAGGATGTTACAATCCAAGTGGAATGTGATGTGGCACTACTGCTTGAAGGGGCAAAGCTTCTTGCTTGGGAAGTCTGGAGTACTGCATTCAGTTTTGGGGCCCCCTACTACAGAAAGGATGTGGACAAATTGGAGGGAGTCCAACAGAGAGCAAGAAAAATGGCTGGGGGGCTGGGGCACATGACTTATGAGGAGAGGTTGAGGGAACTGGGCTTATTTAGTTTAGAGAAGAGAAGACAGAAGGGAATTAATAGCAGCCTTCAACTACCTGAAGCAGGGTTCAAGAGTGGATGGAGCTACGCTGTTCTCAGCGGTGGCAGATGACAGAACAAGGCACAATGGTCTCAAGTTGCAGCAAGGGAAGCTTACATTAGATATCAGGAAGAACTCTCTCATGAAGAAGGAAGGAAAACACTGGAACATGTTACCCAGAGAAGTTGTGGAAGCCCCATCCTCAGGTTTTTAAAACCTGACTAAACAAAGCCTTGGCTGGGATGATCTAGTTGGGGATGGTTCTGCTCTAAGCAGGGGGCTGGAGTGGATGACCTCCTGAGGTCCCTTCCAACCCTAATTTTCTATGATTCTAAATGGGGCGGGGCGAGTCCAGACCAGCTGAAGCCTGTCCCAGGGCTGGATCCTGAGGGGGAGGTTTAAGGACGAGGGCGTCACCTATTGCCGACTTGGTCACTCTGCCTTTGACTGTGGCGTTGCCCCCGTCGAGTCCCTGAACCATCTCCTTTCTCCGCAGCGCTTTCCCCGACCGCTTCGGGCGGCCGCTGAGCCCGGCCCGGCGTCCAGGAGGAGCCGCCCCGCGTCCTAGAGCCGGGAGAACAGAGCTGTTGAGACAGGCGGGCAGGGGATGTCCACCCCACCCCGCCCCGCCACAGCCCCACGCCGGCCCGGTACCCGCTGCAGCCGTCTCCTCCAGCAGCTCCAGCCCCTTCCGCAGCAGCGCCGCAGACATTCTCCCCGTTTCACCCACGTGCAGCCGACTTCCGGAAGCCACGTTCCGGTTTCCGCTCCAGTACTGCCACACTTCCGGTATGCCGATCCCCCCACGTTCTGCCACACTTCCGAGACGGAGGCTGGTGAAAAACCCAATGCCTTTCGCCCCTTCGCGCATGCGCGAGGGGCACTGCGGGCTGGGAGCCCAGGGGACGGGGGAGGTGCTGCTGCTGGTGCGGGTCCTCCTTTGCCCCTGCAAGCAGGGGCTCGCTGCAGTCTGGGTTTAGCTGTTATATGAGAGCAATTGTTTGACTTCAGCTAGTGCTGGTAGCGACAGGGGGAGGGGGAAGGTTTAGCTTCCCCCTCATGAACATCCCTATAGAAATACTGAAGAAATAATTGCTAAAAGCTCCCAGTGCTTTTCATGGTCCTGTCACTTAGTAGTGACTGGGAACAGGGGCTCCCTCCTTGCCATGCACACACTTGATTAAATTACATCCATTTCTTGGCAGTCCCCCCAGCTCCAGCTTCTGCAGATGCCACCTCCGTGCCTGCCCTTTACTACTAGACCCCACTGATTCTTACAGGACAGCATCCACTGGCTCCTTCAACACATTCAGGGGACAGTGGGCACTGATGGTGTTTTCTGCTTGTTGTTTTCCCTTAGGACCGGAATGATTAACCTATAACCTCCATACACGTTCCTGATTTTTCATTCTTTGTCCAGCAGCCTCCTCCTAACTGTTAAGCGAAGCTTGTAGTTTCCAGGTGTGTGTAGGCCCACTGTGCCTGAATAACAAAGAGACCTGTCTTTTTGGATATTTCCCATGGATTTCTATCAGATGGCTCAATAGTGCAAATTTTCTTGGGCAGGGTCTTTTTTACCCTTGTTCATACTTGCTGAAAGGTTGGGAAGTGGTATCTGTGCGCTAGTTATTTAACATGCCACCATTCTGTGTGATTCCCCATCTGTAATCCGTGATGGCCATTTATGGATTGCCTTGGAGAAACAGGTCATTTGGGGTGTGGTACAAGGCACTTCCTCATTCACTGACTTTCCTTTCCTTTCCTCTCTTCAATTCCCAGGGCTGAGCGCGTTGGCTCTATATTCCTACTTGAGTTCGGATCAACGCTGCTAACTCCTCTCTATAATTCAAGCCAGCCCACCAGAGTAAAGTTTAATGAGCTCTCAGGGAGCCCAGGTGCTGAAAAGAAAGCACAGCAGTTTCATTAACTGAATGAGCTCTGCTTCAGCTGAGTCTGCTTAGGTTTTTAGAACTACAGTGAACTGGTTAATTAGTCACTGAGCGAACTCCTTGCTCTGGGCTTATTACTTGATGCACTGAATTCCTGCCAGAGTCCTATTGATTTGTACACAAAACATTCTAACTAATTCCTCATCTGTTAAAGTGTAATTAGTCATTTCCAATGTACACAGGTACTACATCATAACGGCATTTGCTCCTCATAATTAGTAGGCTTAAAAAGTACTGCCCTCCACAGCACCTGTCAAGCTAGTTGATGCTCACAGAAACACTGGTTACTTTTCAGCTTTTCTTGGCTTATCAATCACTCCATTTTGCAAGATGATTGTCTCTTTTGGTGATGAGTGCATGTAAGTTTGCAAAGGAAAAATCTTAGACTGGTTATTTTAGGCCAGGATAGTCCCATAATTTTTATGAAGCGAGCACAGCATGTTTATAGTGAGAAGCTGTATATCAAGCATTTATCTTGATCATCATATGATTTTCATAGAGAGTCAAGGTGCGTACCATTTGCACGCTGAGTTTTCTTCAATTTATCTTTTCTTCATTATAAATGCCCAAATTTTACCTTTACTGTGTCTTGATATAACATGCAAAAATATATCTTATGAATCATTGAACATGTCTAACTACTGATAATTTAGCACTTGAGGACAGTCAGCCATCATTACCAGTCTCTTGGACTTTTTTTTTCCTTGATAGTAAATTAAGCAGATTTTACTGTATTTGCTACACTGACATCCTGAAAGGTTTAACACCAATATTAACATAATTGGGTCCCTGTTAGTAATGTGATATATTTCCCCTGCTTTACCTGCAGTATTTCAACTCCTAGAACAATCCTGAGATAATCTATCAGCCTAGTCAATAGAGTTCATAACACCTTCTACTGTTATACAATAATTTATGTCCATCCTGTTACTGAACTGGCATATGGCAGCTTGACCACTTACTTATGCACCCCTTTACTTTGACATGACTTCTGCTCATGAGTGCTCAGACTTGGCTATTGTGGCAATGCTGGTGTATGCAATGATTGTGCATTGATGACTTTGGTAACTATGGCATCTGTCATGTGGCTGCTGTCTGTCACTGATACAGATTTTCTCATTACTTTTGATAAGAAATGAGAATCTTTTTTCCCCGGTGCCAAACACAATCAATTTTTTAGCAACCCCCTTAGGGATTTATTAATCATTTGCTGACTTGAAGCGAATTCTGCTAGTTTACCATCCTCTTAAATCACCGTAGATCTACTCTCCATTCATAGATTTTCAAAGCTGAAGGGACCATAAGATCCAACCTTCTTTTATTACACATGCTATAAGACTTTACTGAGCAGACCCTGAGACAAGTAATTTGAACATGATTAAAGCCTGTCTTACAGAAAGGCACCCAGTCTTGATCTGAAGATGCCAAGAGATGGAGAATTGTTTTTTTCCCTTGATAGTAAGTCCCAGCAATTAATTACCTTCAATATAAAAAAGTGCATTTTGTTTCATTGTGGAATATGTATTTCAATTCTTCTTTTGTTTTACCTGAATCACTTTTGAATCATTAAGCAGATAGCTTCTACTGGGTAGATTTCTATTTGTTGAAGTTTGTTATTAGGAGTCTCAGTCTTGCCTGGAAAACCTGTTTAGTATTTCACTGTGTTCTTTTAAGGCCCCAGTTCAAATTAAAATATCCTCCAATAGAACTTCAACACCTTGTAATCCCTCCTAAATCCATGCAATCACTCTTGGAAATGCTTTGGGGACAGAATAAATACCAAATGGTACTCATTTAAATGTATAACATCCAAATCAATCACTATCTTTAAGTTTGACTCATCTAACTTTACTGGCAGAAAATGCTGGTCCTGCATCTCAGACTGAGAATATTTTTGCTTCTGAGAGCTTATCTGTCCTTCAGCAGCTTTCATTCATTTTTCATAGCTTTATTTAAATCATATGGGTCAATGGAAAGCCATATGTTAGCTTTTCAATGACGGCCATAGAACTAAATACCCTATAGGTGGTTCTAACTTTTCAATATCTCCCAGTGTCTCCACATTATATTGGGTTCATTTTCTGCTTTATTTCTTATGGCACCAGAAAATAGAAATTTTCCTGGGTGGCTAGATTGCCAAAGTTTCTGATTTTTAACTTCTAAGTCTTGTAAGGCATTTGAGAACTCTCTTACTTTGCTGTCTTGGCTTTTCACAGCAAACTTTTCTTTTTTTTTGAGTAACTGCCATGACTGATCAGGCTTTTAATCTTATAAGCAGATGTGAATGTTGTTAACGCCTTTGATTTTATCGTGAGTTTTCCCATATTCAGAGTGTTTCCTAAAGCATGAGCTTCTAGAATCAAATGATTACATGAGAATTTTAAAGCTAAAAAAGGCATTTTTACACTTTAATTTCTGTGGATAAAAGCTGGGAAATGTAAACTGAGCATAGAATCCAAAGCCAAAGAAAAAGAATCCTAAATGTAGTAATGTTTTTTATTTGTTTTTAAATATTTTGGTTGGATTTTTTGTTGTTGTTGGGTTTTTCTTTTTAAGCAAATGTTATGCTTTCTTGTCTCATGCTTTTTGAACACTGAACTTGTCTGTATTGGGGTATATGTTTTCTATTTGGAAAGTTAGACTGATTTTTAAATCAAATTGTAATACTGTAGCGTAGTTACTTACCCTTTCACTATTGTACTTTACATGTGGCATTTGAAAAAATGTTTCTTTCAATAGCTGTACCATTTCATTAGTTACCACATTATGTACTTGCATTGGAATCACATTTCAATATGAGCCATACTCTATTTTGCTGTTATTAATGTTTAGCTGTATTTGCCAACCTGAAGTGGTTCATGTTGCAGTCACTGTACTTGCAAAGGGATATGGATCACTGGCTTGCTGTTTTCCAAGTATATAGACACTTCTGGCCTTTAACTGGGTGACATGTGTTTAAATTTTTTTTCCTCCTAAATTCGCTGAATGGCCCACTACATTTGAACAAACGCTGAACCATGCTCTGGTTTGGGCTCTTGAACACATCAAGTGCAAAGATATTTCTGTCTGTCAGAAAGCCTCTTAATCTGATTTTGACTACAATTTTGCTTCCCTTCAATATCCACATAGACTAAGGGCTACTGGTTCTGTACCAGAGTACTGAGACTGTGAATCTACATGCCACTAATTTCGTAGCTTCAGCAAATGTCTAATATTCAGGTTAATAGTCAATTTGCATTAGGTCCTGTACATACACTTACAGGATTAAGATAGTTATTGTCCCTGTCAGTATAGAAAAGGCAGAATTATTATCCTGGTTTTATAGATGGGCTAGAGGGGCACAAAGATTGGGCAGCCCCTTATTGGCAGAGCTGTGACAGAAGTGTATGATGAAGCAGGGAAATCTATGGAGTTCTAGTGCACTATTCAATTATGAGGCTGTCCTTCCCCTCCAAATAAAGCAGAAATAAAGAATACAGAGAAGACGTCTTGAGAGAGGCAAGCACTTTGTTAGTACTAACCCAGGAGCAATGCAGGGGCAAGGGTTTTGCTAGGTCTTATTATTATTACATTTTTTTGGCCTATTACATGATTTGGGCTGGGGAGGGAACTAATAATAATTTTGCTGGATACTCCAGCCTTCTGGCTAATTTCAACCCTTATTGGGCACTAGTGGAGGAAGCCCTCTGAGTAGCTGCTTGTCCCAGTGCCAGCCTGCCAGGGGTATAACAACCAGTTAGCTGTTCAGGAGGTAGGGATCCCCCCAGTAGCTCCACACCGTTTTCCCTGGGAGAGGAGAGGAGAGGAGGGAAGGGGAGAGAACAGGAAGAACCCAGGAGTTTAAGGAGACTCTGCTTCCCCTGTGTATGACCAACTGGGATTTCTTTGTCCTCTCCCCTCTTTCTGTGACTAAGGAGAGAAAGGTATCCCTGTGAAAGCTGCTTCCCAGCCTTGAAAGGTATATGTGTGAAGAACCCAGGAAAACAGAGTGGGGAAAAGGGGGTAGGACTGCTGGGAGCTACACGATCACTAGACAGATGCTAGGACTAGGGAAGAGACAGACTTACTGTGGAGGGCAGAAACCATGCAGGAACTCAGGGGACATAACTGACTTTGGACAAATGTTAGTTGTATGGATGGACAGATGTCTCTCTCAGACAGATTGGGGATGGACAGCAGATGTCAAGAATAAAGACACCACAAAACACATAATCTTTGTATAAAAGAACCTTGTGTTTTTTGAGCCAATCTCCTGATTTATTTATTTCTTTATTTATTTGCAGGGGCAGGGGGGAGGGTCTAACTCCTGAATTTCAGTTCTTTGGGTTTGGTACTTCTTGAGTCAGCATTGCCTGCCTAGTGTATTAAGGCCTCTAGACCTCACTCTTGAAATGCCATCACTCATCACCATCAGAAACACTTCCTAATGCTTAATTTCATTTTAGTGGTAACCCAGGCAGATTATCTGAATCTCCAGGCTTGCTGAGAGGATTATTTTGCCTCATAGTCAGCTGGCTTTCTATTAACACACTGAAAGCCTTTATCTTCTTTAGATAAATTCCTGCATCCAATGAAGTCAAGGGGAGTTTGCCATTGGCCTCACTGAGATCAAGAGCTAACCCTTTAACTTCATACCTTGCCCTTTTTCTTCCCTTTGAATTTCAGACTGCCTTTTCTTTTTTTTTCTTCTACATATCTTCAGGCTTCTCCTCTTCCTCTCCTCTTTTGACCTTAAGCAAATCTGTCTTGCCCTAGACTTGTCCCTTTTCCTTGCTCTTACCTTGGGCTTTTGACTGAACCACCTTCTTTTTTTATTTTGCTTGACTTGCTTTACCTGAATTTCCACTTTCTCATTCAAGATTTTGGACAATCCTTTCACACACTGAGAGCATCACCTCAGAAAATGTTCCAGTGCTGAAAACACACTGAATAGGTATTAATTAAAACAAGGGATTTTCAAACGAGGCACTGATTATAATGTGATGTAACTTAATGACAGAGCTACTTTTGTAAGGATTTGACAAAAGTCTGTTATGGCCATTAGCTTGGGGAGTATTTTGGCTTCTAATAATAGAATTAGAGTCTGATGAACTCCAGGGAACATGGGCTTTATCCATATGCAAAAGGAAGAAAATGATTCCCTATTGCAATGCGTGGGTGGAAAGCTCCATGTTACAGAGGAGCGTTGTTAGGTCTGGTTGTACTCTGCATGTGTTCTTGTTAAGTTTTGTAATGTCTGTACATTTATTGTTCAAAGCCATGATAAAGAGGTGAAAGGTACTGTGTTCAGTTCTCAACCCTGTCTAACCATTTGGGTGATCTGTAGGCCTGGCCTCTTGGAAGCCTTACAAGAATTCCCAAGACCATAACTTCAAGCTGAAAGAACTGAGGCTGCTGTAGAGAACAGCGTGGAGGCAGATGGGGGGCTTGTCCCTTCTCGTTGCCCCCAGGGCATTTCTCCATGCTATGGTTCCTATGTCCCAGTGCAGACCACAGCTGGTGCAAACAGGGAGCAGCCAGCTGATGCTCTGTTCAGCAATGCCACTAGTGACTATCCCATGGTCCCCTTGACTTTAGTGACAGGAGGTGATGGATCATGTTTGCCACTGCCCAGCTTAAGCTTGGGAGAGGCAGGGGCAGATCCAGGGTGGGGGGCACTGGTGCACTTGCATACCTGCTTTGATTTCTGCTCCACCCAAAGCTAAAAACTGCATACCCTGGCAGTGGCAGCAGCATTTCCAGTCAGGCAGTGCTGAGAGAGTCACTTACCTTTATGGCACATTACAGTCTACCCGATCCCTTCAAAAACCTTCATTCCGCAGGTGTAAATGGTCCTCTCTTCTTTTTAATGGTCTTGATGTCCACCAGTCAAGCTAGCCTTTGTTCTGCCATTGTTATCTGTTAGTTGTTCCTGGTAAGGAAGCTCCTATTTCACAGCCCTGCAGATTGCTTTTACCAATTAAGTTATAGCTGTTTTTGCTTCAATCTTAAATTGAATAATACAACTTTAGGCCCCTAGCAGATAAATAAAGCTTCTAGTTTCTTTTTAACTGGAGAAAAAAATATGTTGTGTTATATCTAATGATGGACTTGTAGGGCTACAGGAGTGTAGGTTGTAGCTGTGTTGGTCTAAGGACATAGACAAGGTTCTTTGGGTAAATCTGAGATCTTTTGTTAGACCAACTTACATAGTTGGGGAAAAAAATTAGCAAACTTTTGGGTTTAAAAAACCCTTCATCAGGCTGATGGAAGCTGCTGCTATTGCTGTGTGGTCTTCCTGGGTGGAATGAAGAAATCAAAGACTGGGCCCGTATGCATGCAAGACAGGCAGTCAGTGAAGATGTAAATTGAGGAGTCAGTGGGTGAGAGACAGGCTGGGTGGGGGGAAAAGAAAAGGGGGATGAATGTAGTGGTTGACTAGTGAAGAGAGGTACCTGAGGAGTCAGATGTCACGCAGGTTATAATGCATCATAAATCCAACGTCTCCATTTAGTCCATGATTTTTGGTATCCAGGAGGTTGATTAAGTGAAGTTCATCGGCTTGTTTCTGGGGTGCGTTTTGCAAGTGGGTTGTTGGTTGTAGCTGTGGTGGTCTAAGGACATAGGCATACAAGATGCTTTGAGCAGATGCCATATCTTTTATTAGATATTTCTACCCATTTACATTCTCACTGGCATCCTGTCACACTTTTAGCTTCTCCCTTTCCGTGGAGTCTCAGAACAGCAGAGACTCCCTATACACAAGAAGGATGACTGCACCTGAAAGCTTGCTGACCCCCCCACTACTCAGCTGGTCTAATAAAAGATATCACATCTACTCAAAGAACCTGCTATAGAGCTGTTACACCTGCTCAAGCACTAACTTGCTAGCTCTTTTTTTTATAGCCCAGTGGCCTTTATTTTTTTTTAAGATCCTGCGCTCACGACCCGTGGCCGGCCTCCCGATTGCCCCATTCCCTAGCCCCTCGCGCCCTGCATGCACAGAGCAGCAGCCGGCAGCGAGAGCCTGCGGCCTGGCAGGGGAGGCGGGTTTCCCATGTGAGCTCCTGGCTCGCAGCCTGGCCGGGGATGCTACCGCGAGGCCGTCCCCGCCGGGCTGTGCGCGCACACGCAGCCTTGGCGGGG
>NW_017728931.1:52612560-52687390 GCF_001723895.1 Crocodylus porosus
ACAACGGCCGCTAGATGGCGCTGCGCGGCAGCCTTTGCGGAGGGTAAGTCGGGCGGGGCGGGGGCGCCGGGCCCTTCCCCCTGCCTGGGGCTCTCCCGCCCTTTGTGGGTGCCTTGCTTTCACCCCCTCCTAGCAGGGCCTGCCCTGGAGCAGAGAGGTGAGGGCTGCTTTGGCAGCAGCTGCGGTCATTGCGAAAGGCAAGACTGTTTCCCCCCGCCCCTTGCTGGCCTGGTCTCCCAGGGCACCTCCAGGTGAGCCCTAGGGCCAGGCTGGAGAACAGGGCAGGGAGCAGATGAGCTGAAAGGCTGGAGGTTTTGTCTGGGCTCGGCAGGGCCTGCCCTGCTGTGCCCGCTCCTGGCGTCCTGTTGCACGGCTGGAATGGTCTGCTGGCGATGGAGCCAAGTAACAAGTACGTGGCTTGGTCTCTGTTACCAAGCATGCAGAGATGGAGCCTGCCAGCCCACATGCACCAGCACTGGCCGCCCTGTTGTTCAGTCAAGTGCAGAAGCGGGGCAGGGGGCAGAGGTGCTGGTGGAGAGGGGCAGGAGCCAGGAAGGGGACACACTGTTCTGCATGTCCCAAGCGCAACATGAGGCCGCCCTCCTTGCCTCTGTGTTTGTTGTGCCTTTTCCTTCCTCCTCTCTCGTTCTGTCCATCTGCCCACTTCCTGCTGTCCCTTGGCTTTCCTGGACCTTTGCTACCTTTTCAGCATCTCAAGGCAGTGGAGATGGCTAATCCAGCCCTTCCCCCTCCTCCCCTCTGTGCCTCCCTTTTCCCTCTCCCTGGCACAGTGTAACTCCCTTGTGGCAGGCTCTGACCTTTCCTCTGCTAGTGTAATAGAAAGACAGACACCACTGCAGGGGGAAGGGGAGGAGCTGCCTCTGCCCCCCTCTCATTAGGAAGCCTCTGGTTTTAGCTGTATGTTCCTTTCTGTCCTATTTGCTTCCTTCGTGCTCCTCTGTCAGAGGTGGACTCTGCAGGCTTGCCCCCCTTCTTGGAGGGACTCCTAACTCGCTGGCCTGCTGGCTACATCCTAGAAGAAGGAAGGGAGTAGCAAAGGTGCCAGGAGTCTAGGTTCTGCCAGTTGATGTGGGGAATGATAAATAATAGACAGAGGCCAACTGTTAACTTGTTCACCTGGAAGCCGCAGAGGAATGAGAGAGACGTGCAAGACGGCCGACTCAAACGAGAGAGAGACGTATGTCACTGAACCCAGTTTTACACTACCTTAAATCTCATTCATCTGCCTCAGTTACGTTCATTTACTTGATGATAAGAACAGAAGCAAACCCAATGTCTGTAAGTGTGTACACACACAGACACACATGCACACATCAACAGGGATCCATGTTGATGTTTTACATATTGATGGTGTGTGCACTAGGATTTGTGTGTACTTGCATGTGTACTACACCAACTGCACCCCAAACGCCCTGCAGAGACTAGGCTGTATGTACCAAATCAACACCTGTACCTTAACATGCATCTGTGTTGGGATTTTTTTGGGTTTTTTTTGTTTTTTTCTTTTTGCTTGGCCATGCCTCTACATGGTGGGTCTCTATGTGGGGGCAGGCATGCATCTGGGTGTGAATGTGCATTGTTTGAAAGTCTCCTTGGGTCCCTGTAGGTAGGTATGTTGAGGCAGGAGAGATGTGGCAGGTATGAGAAGGGGGGTCCTGGAGTTTAGTGATGTTCCCAAGTGTCTTCAACAGCCCCTGTGCCTGGGGAAGGTTGTTGCCACGGTGCCTGCACCCTGGGGCTGTGGCTGTTGCTCTTGCTCTGCTGAGCTGTTCCAGAAGAGTGCTGGGCGGGAGGCAAAACACAGCTCCACTTGATCAAATGCCAGGCCGCATTAACACTCACTCTGTCACAGCGCAGCATAATTAATATTTGATTCCAGCAAATGAAGGAGGGCAGAGGGGTTAAATGGGGTCACTGGCTGGGGAGGTGGCAGAGGGACTGTTTCCTGTGCAGCGCAGACTGGTAGTGCTGGGAAACTTACCTAGGGGGAACCCGCAGCCGCTTAAAGATTTCCCCTCTGGCCACCTCCCCTGGCCCTCCCTGTAAGCCATGCTGCTATGGCAACGTCCCTAAATGGTCTGCATTAGTGCTGTAATGACACAAACAAGCTGGGACCAGCAGCTCCAAGGGGAGGAGACAGAGAGCTTTTCGCCCTTGGATCTCTGCTCTGTGGGGCTCTAGGGCAGAGTGCTGGATGCTGGGCAGTGGGGGTGGCAGTGCTGTGCATACTGGTCAATGGGAAGAGGGGAGCAGCAGGCATGATGCACAGGTAGGGGAGGGGGAGCTGGGACGTGTCCTGTGGGGCTGTCTAGCTAATAATGGTGCAGAGTTAACCTTTAGTGTGAGTATTGCCATGTAGTGAATGATCAGGAGCCTTGGGAGCTGCTGCTGGTGGTCCAGTGGTTAAAGTGGCTTATTAGCCTCTTGGAATGATTTCCATGAGAGTGAGGATGAGGAGGACACAGATCCAGATTGCAAATACCCTGGGGAGCAATTTAGGCTTCATCTTCTCAGCATCTGCGTGCGCAACGCACAGCCATCAGCAGCTCCCCGCTGCGCTGCCCTGTCAGCCCAGTAGGGGTTGAGTGCTGTGAGCTTCGCTGCAGTGGTGCCCAGCAGAGGCGTCCACTTCTTATTGCTTTAAGCCACCGCCAGTCTTCCTCACAGCAGCGCTTTGCCTCTGCTGCCCCTGCACCCACTTTTCATGACCTCTTGTCATAGGAGCTGTTTTTCTAGCTTGTGAGGACCTTGGGTCAGTCTTTTTTTCGGATGAAGCAAATCCTGTGCACTTTACTATCCTGGAAAGCCAGACCACACATGTGCTGCTGCACCCATCAAACAAGCTCTTCCCTTTCAAGCATTGCCAGCCTGTGGCACTTGTCTCCCAAGGGAATATCTAACAGATTAATTAGCGTTTCCCTTTTTGTATCATGGGCTTTGCTGAGACATCCCAGCCAGGTGTGATGAGCCAGCTGCACAGTGGTTACCATCCCTCCAGCTTTTGCTTTCTGCAGTCCCCAGAGGGGTGGGACTGGTAGACCAAGAGTCATCACAGGTCAGCGAGGGTCTATGCAAGGTTGTACTCATTTTCTGGACTGTCTCTCTCTCAGCCTGGCCACTTTCTTCTCTCCCAGCTGTGATTCCCACCCCTCCATCCCCCCCACTTAGACGTCATGTCACTTTCCAATTGAAAAGCCAAATGAAATTTCCAGGCGGTTTGCAGCTTTTATGATTCACTTGTTTGCTTTTCTCCCTTTCTCTCCTTTTTTTCTTTTCCTTTTTAATTTATTTCTCACTCTCCCTTCACTTCTGCCAGCTGCTTGCTTTGAATTTAGTTTGGATGAAGGGCTGGAGAAATTAATTTTCTGCTTTTCTATTTTATATTGAGCAGATATAGGGTTTTTTTCTTTTTAATACAGAAGTAAACGGGGAAGCCTTGGAAACATTTTTGTAACTGTACTCCTTTCTGCCTTTTCTTGACTATCTGCCCCTCTGCTGAAAGGATGTGATAATTGCTTACTAGTCTCTTTCTGATCCAAACAGTTGAGTGGAAACTCTTGACAGCATTGCTGGTGACTGAACGTGGCTGCAGTGTCAGAGCAGGCAGGGATGATGCTAGGAAGCTGTCAGGGCATCAGGGCCTTGATGGTCCACAGAAGATCATTCCATGTGCTTGGCCCCTGATGGGGTGCTGAGGTGAGGGAGTGTGTCATGGACTCAGTGCTGGGGAGGGGTAGCAGGTACTTCTTGGCTGAGCTGGGACATGCTTTGGGAGTGAGGAAACTTGTAATGTAGCTTGGATGCTGGATAAGGGAGTGTCTGCTGTGTCTGAGCTGGTAGGTGGAGGTGGTGGGGGTGCATGGGTAGGAAATTAATGTTGTAGCTGAGGTATGTCGGGGACCTGGATGAGGAAGCTCATGGAGTGGCTGGATGGAGGTGGATTGTTGAGGCAAGAAAGTGCACAGCCTAGCGAGGTCTGAGAGGAGTGGTGCACATCATGGTTTTTTGCTGTAGGAAGGATGTATGACTTCGTAGCTAAGGAGGGCTGAACTGCAAGTAACTTCCAAACTTAAGTGGCCCAAAGATGTCTAGACTTGCATGTACATGGATGTGGGGTGTGCTTGCGGGGCCTATTTTGTCAAATGTGGTATGGCGTGCGCGTGCTACCTTTTTGAAAGAAAGAAAGAATCGTTTATCTCAGCATTCTAATTGTGTCCCATTAAAATGCAAATTTGGGTTTATGCATTGAAATTGTCAGTAACATCGCCATGGCAACTGGAGTTTAAGGGTGGGGAATGGGAGGAAGTGGGACTGTGCATCTCTCCTCAGAATCCTTATCAGAAGTCCAGGGAACCAGGATCCCAAAGCCCTTGTAGAGAAGACCCGTCCCCTTTACCCTGAGGCACTGCTAAAGTTCTTCTAAGGAGCCTGGGAGTTGTGATCCTGGAACAGGCCATTGAGCCCCATGATTTAGTAGGCTGTGTCCAGTGTGAACCAGTGCTGGGGCCTTCAGGGGAAGGTGAACTCCTCCCATCTTCCTTTGCTAATGCATGTAGCCAGGTGGTTGCTCTCTGGGGACGGGGACGTTCCTGAAAGCTTCTGTACTGAAGCATAAGCTTTGCTGGCACCAATTAGAAGCGACTAGTGTTTGTAACGCTGTTCATCCTCTTTTAAACTCCCAGCCAGATCATCTACCTCGATGACCTCCTGCAGCAGTGAGTTTCACACTTCAGCTGGTCTCTGCGTACAGTGAGTAAAGTATTTCCTTTGATCCTTTCTTAAGGCCTTGCTGTCGCCCTCTATTCTTGTATAACAGGGGCAGGTGAGAAGATGCAAGAGTTCAGTTCTCACTGGTTGTTTTAAACGCTGCTGTTGGATCCCCTTGAGCTTGTCTGAACCTTGCTTCTGAACTGTCTAGGCATTGCTTTAAAATTGTGATGTTTTGAAGGAGCTGGGTGGGGGGTGGGGGAAGAGGTGAACCATGAGTAAATCACTGTGCTGTAAAAGAAGAAATTGTGCATCTCTGCTTTGGTGGTTGACAGAATCTAATAACTTTGGCCAATAAAGCACGAATCATTGATTCACAAATGGGTCCTATGTGTCACCACATCTGTCCATGTGATGTCCATCCCTGCCCCTGTCTTTGTGAATGGCCTCACAGTCCATCCGATGGCTTGCTGCAGTGCTGGAATGTGTGTGTCCCGTCCTTTGGTTCAGAAGTTGTCTTTGCTCATGAATGTGTAAATAATAATAATAAAAAATGTGATCATAGACAATTTGGTCAGGGTTTCCTTTGTAGTACCAGGCTTCATTGACTTAGGATGGACCTAATGCTGGGGATCTATAGAAATCTTTAGTGAAACAGGGCAAAGTGATACATGCCAAGAGTGGGTTTGCAGCTTCATATGGGGAGACCCCAGATTCAGCAATGGGGAATCTGGGGTCAAGCACTGGTGTGCAGGACAACTACTCTGTTTGGGAGAGATGGTCGCCTTTCCTTTTTATGTTTCTTCCAAGTGCTCTTTTGGTTTCCTGCACTGAGGTGCAGCTACAAACAGGGTCCCAGTTTTTCTCCCCAGCTGTTCTGCATAAAACATTTCCAATGGGGGGAAGGTCAGGCATTCCTTGTGAGGTGCAAAGGTGATGCTTTCCTGTCTCCTAGAGCAGGAAAGGGCATGAGAGGATTTGCTGCTTCGTTCTTGTGTACACTGGAGTGGCTTTTAAGGCCTTGCCAAGGACCCTCAGCCTCCTGAGAGGGCTGTGTTTATACAAAGAGTATGCAGGCTAGTGAGTGAGGATCTAGAAACCTGGGAGATGGGGTATGTGACTCTTGTCACTGCAGATCATCCCTGTCCCTGCCTTAGGAAGGCGGCAAATGCTTGCTGGGACTTGAGGATGGGAGAAGGAAAGCCTGAAAAAGAAGGCTGGAAGCAGAGAAGGGAGGAATAAACTCTAAGACAGGACTGTTCAACCTATGGCCCATGGGCTGGATTCAGCTTGTGGAGCTCTTTTATCTAGCCCACTGGGCTACCAGCATGACTGGGGAGTAGCCTGCCCCAGAGTCTGGGACCCTTGAACCCTGGTGGACATGGCAGTAGGAGAACAAGCCAGGGCTGACACAGGTGGTTTACCCAGCCACACTGCTTTAGCCCTACCTTCCTGGCCACCAGTCCCTGCCACATGCTCAGCGCTGGAGCTGCCGCTGTGACATAGGGTCACATGGTCCAGCTCCAGCCTGCAAAGGGTTATATCCTCTGACTCTGGCCTAGGGCACAAGGTGAGTTTGGTACCCCTAATCTAAGAGTTAGACACAGTAGGTGAAGAAGCAGCTGGTGGCATCATGAACTGTGTATTCCTGAGTTTGGCACAGCAGGAAGAGGTGCAGAGAAGACGGAAATGCCTGGATCAGCCTCGCTGGGAGAGGTGACATCTCACCAGACTCATTACTGTTGTAACTGATTTGATTAACCCTCAGAAACCGGCTGGACAACAGAAAAGAGAAAGCAAAATACATCAGAGGAGGGGAGCTGGCTGCATGTTGCAAATAAATTGCGTTCTAGAGAGAGCTCACTGATAAGCTTGAAGAGGAAAAGAGGGAAAGAGATCAGGAAGGAAAAGTGAGGGGGCAGAAAAAGGGCAAGGTGTTATCACTTTCTGTAGATCTCATATGCATGCACATATGCACACACACTCAGATGCATAAACACGCATACATACTCAGACACATGCATGCACAGAGGCATGCGCTTACATACTGAGACATACTCGGAGACATGCATGCACACACTCAGATACTCACTCATATACACATGTGTGCTGAGACACCCTCAGACACATGCACATAAACTGCTCTTCTCTCAGCAGCCGTGAGAGACTTTCAATTCCCCCGGCATTATCCCAGTGACACTCTGTTTACTCTAGCGATGAGCCAGGCATCTCCAGCCCAGAATTGCTGCCTGGCGTTATTGCTCACGATTCTCAGCTTGTGCTCTCTCTCTTTACGTCCCGTTCTTTAAGAGAGATAGCTTGTGACATACTATTTTCTCTGCAGCACACTAGGACAGAACTGAGATTTCATTTCTTACCTGGCTGGGGTTTTGTCACGCATAGAGATTTAACTCGCTGAATTGGGTGGGGTTTATAATCTACGTAATCCATCCCTTCCCTTCCTTCCTTCCTTTGCATAATCCTAGATTATACAGTCAAATGGGAGCAGAGGAGAGGAGAGTTTAGGAGATTGGGAGCCAGCTTTGGTGTTTGCTTTAAGGTCATCAGTTCCATGTGAAAGGAGCTAGTCCAATTCCTGCTAGGCAGGTGCATGTGTCTCAAACTCCTTCCGTGTGTGCAGAACTCACTGGGGTGCACCCCCTTCTTGGCAGTTGTAGCGGAGAGGCCAGGAACTGAATATGCACGGTGGACTCCCTGGTTAGCCATGATACTGACTGGTTGTGTCGGGGCCTTCAGCAGATTCTACTGGCACAACACTAGCTTGACACCTGCCCCTAAACTGCACAGGGAGCAAGCACTGACTGATGTGGCTGCCTTGCACAGCTCCACTGCTGACCATAGGCTTGACCTGTGTGTGCAGTAGTTTGCCTTCCTTCCTGGACCCCCTCTCTTCTGGGCATAAACACTTAACTCATGGGCTGCTTTCCTGCCTCCCCTTAGGTAGGTATTCTTCATCCTTGGGGAAGTTGCAAGACAGGCTTTGCTTGTGGGATTTGGATTTTGAGAATGGGGTTTCCCTTGCTGTTTTCGGTGGATCTAAAAAAGCTCTTGGGGGAATACTTAGCACCTGCTTGGAGCTTGGTGGCAGTCAGCGGGGGTGTGTTTGCATGGAGCAGAGGGAATGATTCATTAAGCCCCCCTTCTATCCCCCATTTTTTTCAGGTCCCCAGACTGCCTCCCACACCATGTCAGGGCATATTTCTGCTGACGGGTTGCTGCTGACACTCACTGTACTGAGATTCCAGAGAGGTGACTGGGCTGTGGCATAGATTACATAGGACAGAAGGGCAGTGGCAGACGGGGCTTTGGTTTTTGAGGATTTAGCTTGTCTGCCACCCTGGCTGCAGGTGGTGTAGTTTAGGGGAGTGGGAGATGAGCACCCTGCTCTTTTTTGATTGACAGAGATGAGGTTGAAATGAAACAGCACAGTATGTCTGTGCCATGTCCTGGCAGGGGCACTTCTTAGCACACCCCATTCACCCCGCTAATCCAAATGAGAAGTTGCCTTGTATGTCCCTCTTGGGTTGCTCTCTGACTCCAGCACGCTCAAGTGAGTGGCTGTGGAATGGCTGCTTCACTGCTGTGTTTCTGAGGCTGGAATATGTGAGCCAGAGTAGATGGACGAGCATGCCTCCCAGGACAGGCTGGAAGTGCAGTGTAGACATGCCTGAGTTTCCTCATTGCCCTGGAATGCCCGGCTGCTGAGAGGAACAACCATCAGGCTCTGCAGAGTGATGCTGTGACTCTGAGCTGGGCCTTGGGGTAGAAGCCCAGGCAGAATCGGGAGGAACGTCACAATATCTCATCAAGCCCCACCATCCCCTCTGCAGCCTATTTCAGGCTTTTCTAATAGAACCTTGATTGAGCCTGACTCGTTTTTGTGCCATCTCCCATGTAACTAAATCATTAGCGTAAATTAAATTTCAGTTATTTTTTAAATCGGCAAAAGTAGCACTGTTTAATTGACAGTAGTTATTTCAAATGTTACAGTAATGAAGCAAATGTGAGGTGTGCTGAGAGAGGGTTATGATTGCTGGCTCAGGGTGGGGGGAAGGGAAACCACCTGGCTTTTCATGTGATGAGGAGCAGACTGGTTGTGAAGGCACAGTGGGTAAAGTCCTAGTTGTGCTTTACCTTGCTCCATCCCAACAAGAGGAAAAAGAGCTCCACTCCCTGCAAAAGCCGTGCTGTGCTGCAGGGGTGCCTTTGCCAGCTGTCAGTCTCATGGAGGGAGGAGTAGGCACTAGAGCCTTGTTAAGGAGGAGTGTGGGCTCAGTCTGGATGTTGTCTGGGGAGGGGCTTGGTGGGACACTATTAGGACTGATGGAAGTGCATGACCTGATGCACTTAGGGACCTGCAGGCAAAGCAGGAGAGATTGAGGGCCCTGGATCTCTTCAGCCTCTTCAAGAGAAGGCTGAGAAGTCATCTTGCGGCCGCCTACAAATTCATTGGCGGGGACAGCAAGGAATAGGAGATGCTTTGTTTACCAGGGCACCCCTACACTGATGTGAATTACACTGGGATCAGAACAGACAATCATGCATCTATCTTGGGGAAGGAGGCACTCACTGTGATATAGCAAAGGGGAGCAGGTCTCAGCTTATATGTTTTTACCAAATGGCTACTTCAGGATGCTGGTGGGCAGACAATATGTAAACCAGTGCATCTTACACCAATGGAGTTTTGCTCCTGTGTTCTTCAAATTAGGCAGTTACTCTTGTTCAGAACTCTGTGTGATGTCTCTGCTCCTTTTTCTACCCTGGTATAGTGCTGATTTTGTTCAAGCACTTTGCTTGTCTGCACCTTGGGGCTTGTTTTTTGAGAGCACAGAGTATCCTGGCCCTGGTAATCCCATGGACCACGTACAGGGGGTATTGGGAGACCCTGGTTTTATGGAAAACTACTCAAATGAAGAACAGTGCTATGAGCACTTTTGCCTGGTTTGCCTGTCAGGTCTTGATGGAGAACAGGTGCATTTGCCCAAAGGCACAATCCATTCATTCCTTTTCCTTTAAACCAGCAGGATGGGGCTGTCCAGGCAGCAAACCTGTTTTGTGTTCCATTAAACAACAAGAATCTTGGCAACAGGATTGTCTGGAGCCTCACTTCTTCACTTCCCCCCTCTGAACCTCGGTTACTGTCTCTGGGAAATGCTACCTGTGACCTCAGCCATCATACCTATGTCAGCTGTGCAGGCCAGGAACACCTGGGGCCCCCTCTCTTCCAGTGACACATCTTGGGCATGTTCTGACAGATAGTCAGGACTCATTGTCTCTCTAAGAAGCTAGGAAAATAAGCTTGCGTCTGAATCCCAGGTGCAGAGAGGGCCTGCCTGTCACAGGCAATTCAGCTACTGCATTGCATGGTGATGTTGTTTTTATTCTGCAGGCTATTTTGCATCTCCCTCTCCTTCCCAACCCTAGCCTCAATCCTGAGTGTTTTAAAGCAACGGTTGGCTGTTATGCCAATGGCACTGTACTTTTTGGATGTGTATGGATATTGGGGGCAAATTACTGAATCAGGGCAATTGCCTATGTTGCATGAGAGTAGGCTCTGTCCCTTTATGAGCACTTGGTGTGCAAGGGGAGTGGGCAGGCTGTACCATACCAGAGAATGGTGCAGCCTTCCTCCAGTACCCAGGAGAAGGAGCCCATTGGGGGTCACTGAGGGAACAATCCAGGTGCTCAATGAAATGCATGGACTGTGATTATCCTGGTTCTTTCATGTGTGCCAATGTTCAGGGATGGCTTGTCTATGAGTCTAAGCCCAAGATCTCTGGAGAGGCATGAGTTTGTACTGCTAGAACTAAAGTGGTTGGTTCTCACGTTCTGTGGCCATAGCTATGTAGGTTAGGAGGTGTGAAAAGATCACATCCCCCTAGCTAGTACAGTTTTGCAGGTAGCCCTTCTCCCATCTGAATGCAGCTATGTTGACTGATGAGGGCCTCTTGTGGCTGGTGTTTTGAGGAGGTGAAATAGCAAAGATGGTAGAAAACCCTATCAGCTGCTGTATGTTGTGTAAGGAGGCTTGGCCACCATAACTATTGATAGCAGAGCTACAGCAGCAGTTGTCCTGGAAAGCAAATAAGCCCTGGGTCTGTTGTACTAGGGTCACTAGCAGTCTTGTAAAGCTTTTGTGTGGTCAAAGAGACGCATTGATTGGTGTAGAGTGATCAGAGTAGGGAAAATGCATTTGGTACATAAGAGCTAGTGGGACAGTCTATCCCTAGGCTAAGAGTTGTCCTGAGAATTCCTGCCTCCTTCCGCCTATGACCAAAATCTAAATTTGATCCTGTCTACCCAAAAGGAAGACGTTTCCACATGCCTATTTGTGCCTTTCACCTTCCTTTAACCTCCATCAGATTTCTGCTGCTCCAATGGGATCCTCTTGGAATCCCAGAGGTCTTCTTTATACCATGTTAGCAGTAGATCTCAGGGAAAATGTATTTGAATATGCCCTACTTACACCCCAGTCATCTGAGTCTTTGGACCCACTCCAGAGCTGGAGGTTTGCTTATGAAACTGTGCCAGGATCATCTCCAGTGAGTCAGAAAGTAGGTGCTGGCGATAAGCCCTGAGCAACCTCACAGGGAAACTTCTGGCTTTGGAGCAGGTCAGCAGACCTGAGTGGGGAGCATGGGCCTCCACCACTGACTCCATGTAGACAAGCCTAAGGACACTACTTGAGGTTTAACTGCAGGGTGGAAAGTGCTGCAGTATGCTTTCTGGGAGATGTTCACAGTAATGTGGGAAGGCAGGCAGACAGGTCTAGAAGTGGATGGAGTTATTCACAGCAGGGATGAATTTGGCCTAATCAGATCTATCAAATCTGCCTGTACAGACTATCAAATTTCTTGTATGCCCATCGTCAAAGTATTTGCCACAAGAAATTGCTCCCGATGGTGCTAGGTTCTGTATACACGGCTGGTGGGCTCCATTCCACAGACCTCCAACAGTAATTGATGCATTCACTGAGCTAGAACTAAGGAACTGGGACTCGGGGATGTTTTGGTTTCTAATCCCAATTGAGCTACAGGCCTGCTACGTGGTCTCTGGTAATCCAACCAAGTGTGATCCTCTTCTTTGGAAGGGGAGACACTGAACGGAAGAAACAATATAGCATAGTCTTTGGATACTAGCAGCATTTGGAGAGTTTCGCAGCAGCACCCTTGTTTCAACATTAAGTCACGGATTTTCAGAGCATGCTGCAGTTAAGAATCCCTGGCCTGGCCTGTATTTCAGTACCACATTTGAGGACAGCTCCTCAGGCAATTGCACCTATTCTAGAGGAAAGGATAAAAGTACATCTTTGGTATATATTTGAAAAGAGATTTTTTTCACTTGCTTTTTGGTACTTTCTCTCCAATTAAATAGTTAGGATGTCTAGGTCAAATAGGGCGTGTGCTGGTTTACTAGTGAAACCATCGCTGTGACGGTCTGTGGGGTGAGCCTGGGACGAGCCATATGAAAAGCAGAGGGTGAGTGTTGGAGTGGGCAAGATAGTTGGAGGAGTGAGTATAGGGAAAGGCCAGGTTCTCAAAGTAAGTTCCAACAGGATAGAAAAATGTGTTGTTTTTTTCTTAACGTAAGAAGAGTCAAGTGCCTTGTCCAGACTCTTACCAGGGCCTTGGCTGCAGATACTGTGTTATGATAACTACAACTGTGCCAGTTGCTCTGTACGAAGGAAGCAGAAATTTGCCATTGGTAAAATCAGTGGCAGATTAAAGCAGGATCCTTAGATTATTCAGTTCTGGACCCTGCATAATGTGTAGGCTGTATCATTTGAGAACATGAGTGACTGAACTCCAAGATGGGACTGCTCAATTCATATTGTCACGTCAGGAGGTCTACTTGCCTGCCTCTGTGCCAAGTCAAGTGTTGGATGCTCAGCCCCATGGTTTGGTAGCAGGAGGATGAAAAGTCACTTGGTAGATTGAAATCCTTGGTGCTGTGAAGCATTGGGGTCTTGGTTGTTGCTGGGACATGCCCACCCCTTCATTGTTCAGTAGCTGGGTTCTCCCTTGGTCATGACTTGTTTGACTTTGAGAGGTGGCCTGTCATGCTCTGCCCCAGGAGCAGGTTCATCTTCCTCATTAATAACCAGACAGATTAAAAGAGCAGAAAATGACAAGTGAAATGTCTCTCTGACACCTCTGATGGAGTGGGTGAGCTGGATCTTCAGTGGAAAACCTCCAACTCCCCAGGGGTTTCAAGAGCTGTCACAAATATGATGGAAATGGACAGGTTATGCTTAAATTGATGACAGTGCAGTGCTCTGAATGTGGGGAGTGATGGATAGGTCTCTCTGGAAGACAGGAGAGGGGCGAGAGATACTGGCATCATGGCATGAAAGGAATGGAAGGACAGCCATTCCCTTTTATTTTTGAAGAGGAGTTTGGGAAAGAAAGAAGTTCTTTGGTCTCCTGATGGGCACTGCCATTCATAAGAACAAAACCCAAGGAATAGATGCAAGGGAACTACAGCTGAATGACTTTTATAGAGAGATAAGAGGGGGCTTTGAACACAGAGCAACAGAAGAAATCCTGGGTGAAAGGGAGAAAGACACAATCCTATGTGAGGTAGCAGAGATGTAATAAAAGAGGTGGCCTGGTTTAGTCTAAGACTTTTCCAAGACATGGACTGCATCCTCACCCTGCTCTCTGTGGTTGCATAGGGTATCCCACCTCCTACCAGAAATGATGGAACAATATCCAACAATTGCTTGTGAAGACACCTAAGGTTAGGAAGTCATTTAATATTTCTCTAGCTTTTCTCCATGCAGTTTAGTAGCTGGTAGTAAGGAAGATGGCCGCCAGCATGAGACCTGGCAGTGCTCTATGGAACACCAGGGAGTAAAGTGGTCTAGTGATGAAGTGCTGGGTTAGGAGCTAGGAACTCTTGACTCGTAATGATGACTCTGTGAGTGATTGCTTGTGTGACTTCAGGCAAGTTGCTCCCTTTTCTCTGGGCCTCCATTTTACCATCTCTAAAATGGGCACACATACTTTCCCCAATTCATCAGGGTATTGGCAGGTTTTATTAGTATTTATTAATTGCACTGAAAATGTTACATTGTATAAAGACAAAGGAGTTACTGTTTTATCAAAATTAATGTAATTTAGGAGAAGGTCACTTAAAGGATTTATGGGAAAATTTTTAATCTACACTCAAAGTCAAGGGGGTGAGCTTCAGACATGATGACCTGAGGGAAAAATGATGCTGAGTTGTTCTGTGAATGGATAAGGCCTTGGGGACTTCCTCGTAGCTTCCTGCTGGTGCCAACTGGGACTTTGTGCTTCTGTGTTGTAAGCTCAGCATCTATCAGAGATTGATCTCTCTCATCTCAGGTTTACAAAGACCCTTGATGGAGTTGACGCATAATGCTGAATGCCCAGAGCTTATCCCTTTAAGAATTTACACCTCCAATCAGTCCCACTGCCATGTGGCTCCATAAACAGAGATAAACAGTAATTAGTATGGTAAATAGCTTGGCCTTGTGTTTTTTGGTTACGGTATCATGGTAATTATTTCCGGCTCCCTGCCTGAGTACTCCTGCTGCCTGATTTTGTGCTCCGCACATCTTTGCCAGCCTGATTATCACTGGACGCATTAGAATTGGCAATTTCTTTCTGCTGTGTCTCCCATTCACTCATCAGGGGGCAATGGCCTATGTCCATTAATGCTGAGGTGATCTGGGATGATTGAGAGAGGATGGCTTTCTTTAGGCACTAGTCTCCCCTTCTGGGGTGTGTGCTTTAATGCGTGGGATGTGGGTTCAGGCTGAGATTACATCAGGGGGCATTTTTGTATAATCAGCTGCAGGCCATATAGACAGCTTTTGTAAAGGATGGTAAAAGGAATTCCCAATTGAAACCAATTCAGTGCAGTACTGAACTGACATGGGTCACTTTCTTCTTCTGACTCCTCCAGCATTGCTGACGCCTACAAGTCTAATGAAAGGCTGAGCTGCAGTGTGGAATTCAGCAAAGTAGAGCCTGTTTGGGGCATGTGTGTGTTAGAGGGCTGACACTACCCATCAGTGGCCTGCAATATTGAGCTATTACACACAGAGATCATGTTGCTGAAAATGCTGGTTGGCTTCACCCTTTTCTGAACTTTAATTTGGGAAAATAGACATCCAGAGGTTCCAGTATGGGAGGTGCCCTGCTTGTGCCACTCCCAACAGTTCAAGGGAATTTCTTGTGTGTGCTGTGCCATCCCTCCCTCCTCCACCATGTTCCTCTTCAAAGTCCCTGGGCTTGGTTCTCCTTTCTGAAATTCTTCTCACAATCTTATCATTTTTTCTCACTGTGGCCTACAATGGGGGGCTCCCTGGGCAGTGTGTGTAGATGCTGGCTTTGTACATAGCTCTGAGGCTGAAACATGCCAGGTCACTAGTCTCAATGGATGTAAATGAGTTGTAGGTGAGTGGCAGGGATGAGAGCAGATCAGCTTTGGCAGAATCTGTTTTGAAGAACCTGGCTTGTGCTTGTAGAGAGGCTCATCCTTGGAGAGAAATGATCATGATGAGCTGGCTGGATCCAGTCACTGAGCTGCTGATTCTTCTGTGACTTCTTATGGGACTTGGTGATACTTGCAAGGCTGTGTATGTGTGTGTGCACATGCGTGCACATATGAAGCTATGTGTGCGCATTTAAAACACTGTGTGTAGCTGTGTCTGAAGTGCTCTGGGTGTGCTTGCATTTAGGTCTGCAGCACTGCTGTGTGTATGGGAACCTCTGAATTTTATTGTGGCTGCATGCAGGTCTCTGAAGGTGTGTATGAGCATCTGAACTGCTGTGTCTGCGCGCTTTTGTCTGAGGCTGTACGAGACCTCATATGTCTCTGTGGCTGAGGCAGTGCATAACAGCAGCTTTGTGCAAACACTTAGTGTGGTTATCCCAATATATTTCTGCCATTTACTTTTGAGAGGTCAAACCTCCACATAATTTGGTCTGTTAACTGCTTTTCCCTGTGTGTTTTGGACTTGGTCACAAGACCTAACCTCCTTTTCCCCATTCCCTTCAGACTCTCCTTCTCTCCTCCCTCTTCTTTATCTTTCAGGTCCTCTCTTGTCTTCTTTACATTTTTCAGCTTTGTCTGAGACTCAACGGGAGGTGCTCCCACCATCCGTTCTCCAACTTTGCTCCCCTCCTCCCACCTCCTTGTGTCCCCACCACTATGGTCTTGTATGATCCCTGCTTTCCACATTCCCTCTGTTCTCTTCCTTATCTGAGTCTCTCAATCTCTACTCACCACTTTAATATCCAAGAGCTTGCTCCACTCCCACCAGGCAATCTGTTTCAGTAGTTTGATGCAGAGGACTCAAACATTCCCTCATTTTGCTTCTCGATTTCCTAAAGGCACCCTTCTCTGTTTCCATTCTGCTCCTTCCTGAGACCTTGCCATATTGTATCTGTGCCTCTGATCGTATTTGCCCTTCTTAACTGCAAGCCCTCTGTCCCTGCTGGCAGACTATCCTATTGAAATTATTCATCTTGCTGAATCTTCCCTTCAGTCTAATTGCAAAAATTCTCTTCTCCTGTGCACCCCATCCTTGAACCAGTCCAAAAGCAGGGCCAGGGCACTGCCTTTGTCACAGCTAAGACTGACTTTACTATCTCCATTCCCTCTTCTGCACCTTTCTTCTCCCCTTTTAACCTCTCACATTACACTTCCACTGTAGGCTTTCTCCACTTTATAACCGTCTTCTGTCAGATCTTGTCCCTCTCCCTTGTCTTCCTGGTATGAAGGAGCCTCTTCTCCATTCTCAATTCCGCAGCCTTATTTACTTTTTCTCTCCTAGCTCTAATTGTGGCTATCCATACCCAGGTTCTAAGCACTGGCAGCTTCCCCTTAGCATTTTATTTTATTCATGATTTCACCTCTGATGATGCCTTCCTGGTTACGTTTGAATCCCTGCTGCCATTTCAGCCTCTGGGAAAATTACTCCACTTCACAATCCTCTTGAGCACCTTGGTCTCGCTATAGTAGTGACGCTTCATCACCTTTGCAATGCTAAAAGATTCATAGCCAAGCCTACGGGCCACTGTTTAATTTCCATATACATTTTACATTAGTTGGTGCATGATTTAATCAGAAGTAAATGCACAGTCGTTGTTTGTGAAGTGCTGTAAAAGTGCACTGGGCTTTGTAAGACATGCAGGAAGACAGAATGTGCATTGCAGAGGCTGGAATGTTTGTGGGGGAGATGGCTGCTGATTCTCGTACTCCAGTTTCTTGCTGTCTCAAACACTCAGGAACACAGGCCTGAATCTGCCAAGCAGTTGCAGTGGTGGTTGTGCTTTCTCTTTCCCCTCACAAATTGATGGGGAAAAGAATTCTTTCCCCCACAGCCATAAATCTTTTAAAAATGCCTCGCCCCCGTTCTCACTCCTCTAACCTAACTCTGGGCACATGTCATTTACTGGGCAGAGTCACTCTGCTGGTTTCCCTCACGAGCTTGGATGCGAGTGGATTGGCACTCTGTGAGAGCATTAATTTTCACTAAATCTTGGCTTTGACTTGAGCCAAAAATGGGTCTACAAAGAGCTTGGTGGGTTTTTTTTGTCTCCTTTGAAAGTCCTCTGAGCTGTTGATCAAATGGATTGTGAAGCTCTTGAATCCATTCAACATATTACCCATGTTACTTGAGCATTCTACTCCAACTATCCATGGAAAGCGTGCAGCTGTAAGCAAAGCTGTTTGCTCCTGGCCTCTCCTGCAGAAGGAACAAAAAGTCCTCATTTCTTCTATTCCCTTCACAGCTGCAGATAAAGACCTTCCCCTCATGGCTTGGCTCCCCTGTCAGCTGCAGAGGTCTCCACTCCCCTCTGAAGTTTAACATACTTGAATATATCAGCTCAGTTAGCTGTTGAGGATCAAAAAGGCTGTGGCTGTAGAGTGGTGAGATTTGCAGTTAGGCACAGACTGAGCCTTCTGAGGTAGGCTGTTTGTTGAGTCTGAACCCCAGATGTGCTCAGCCTGTGCACGTGCGAGTTTGCCTCCTGCAATTCCCTTCCCTGCAAGATATAGGGATGCAGGGACAGCGCACGGGCCACATGCAAAAAAAGCATGCATTAGATCTGATTTTATGTTACTCTGTACTTTTCCTGAATCCCAGCAGTATCCTTCAAATAGCCTTTTTTAACAGAATGTCCCAAAGACAGACTCGTTCCTCTCAGACTTCCCATGTGCTTTCATTGCCTGTGACTTTGGCACCATCCTTTAGCTCCGAAGTTGTCATCCTCCTCCTTCCCATGCACACTCACTGGTTCTGTATCGCTGTCTTGAAAAATATGTAGAAAGATGCCTATATAGGTCCCTGCTTCTGTCCTACCTCAGCTAAAATCCTTGTGCAAGCCTTCATCTCCTGTCCTTGTGGCTATTGTAGCCCACAATTTTGTGGTCTTTTCAGGCACCAGGGGGTATGATTCACCACTTTGCTACTCCAAATTTACACCTACGTAGCTGCAGTCATGCATGCAAGAGTAGGACCCCCGTGTGTGCAGAATGCTGTTGCCAGTCTTTTGATATATACAGAGTCATTCATTCACATTATCCTCCCCACACAGAGTCATCCTCAGACCCACCCTCACCGGCCCTTCATTAACTTCCAAATTCAGTTCCAAATGATCCTCCCTGTTTTACACCTCTTTGGGGACTTGATCCAGTCTTTCCTGTGGATTGTTTTCTTCCCCACTTCATGCTACCTCTTGTCTCTTGTTGCACCCCATCTCTTCCTCCATGTGATCTCCTTACTAGGGGTATACAAACTCTCTCCCATGCAGCTCCATCTCTGTACCTCTGAGCCTTACCAGCTCTCACTGACTAGAAGCACATTTTTTCTCCCATGCCAACACCTCCCAGTTTCCCCTCCTGCCTCACCATTATATGCTGACCCACAATAATACAGTAAATGATCAACTCCCACAGGCACCCTCCAGAAGGTTATGTTGCTCTGGATGAGTTGCCTCCTAAACTGGAAGCAGTGTGGCTGTGATGGTGCCATGAGGAGAGTAATTAGCACTGCTGAGTGCTAATTAGCTTGCCTGTGGCCCTACCGCTACCCTGCTTGCATTTTATGAGACAGCCTCCCCAGACTGAAGGGGCTGCTGTTAGACACAGGACACTTACAGTGCAGACATAGGTATGCAATGCTTTGCCTTTGTAGGCCCTGGAGCGCTTTACAGAAGAGGGTTTTGTTACCTTTGTTGGCAAAGCTGACTTGCACAGAGCCATATAGCCAGGCAGTGATGGAAGTGGGGTCAGGATCCAGGTCTCCTGAGTCTCTGTCTGGTGTCCTGTCCAGTTGGACATCTTGCCTGTCTTTAGAAGTTTTTGAGTGCTGTTTGCATGGAACGTGTTTGGAGTTGCATGTATGATACATACATGCTGTTCAGATGTTTGTGAGCAGACGTGTGTGGCTGTTAGAGTGAAGACACTTGTAAATGTGCTCTCTACGGGTCAAGCAGGTCTTACAGAAGTTATTCTTGCTGCCCTGCCATGTCCTGCACGCAGGTAGCATCTGAGTGGCAGCTCATCGAAGGGGTGGATGGTGCCTTCAGAACATGCAAGTGATGCAACTAGAGATAGTGTCTGTGACTGATGCAGTATCACCAACCCACTAGTCAGCCACCGCTGTGTTCCAGCTCCTGGCCATTTGCTGACAGCTCTGTAATTTGAGCATGAGTGTCCTAGCTTATCTCCCAACCAATCCACTTTTATGGCTGCATGTTGCAAACAGTCAGGGTTGCCAACCATTCCCACAGATTTCTTGCGGCTGGCAGTGCACAGGGAAGAAAGAGGTGGCATGATCTAATTTGCATATGCAAATTGGCACTCATTGGAAGTTTATGGCAGTCCCATGGGAGCAGTAGGTGGTGGTGGTGGGAGAGGAGGGGAGTCTTTTCAGTGTTCTCCTCTGTTTTGGAGGCTGTTCCTGTTACAAACAGTAGCAAAAGTGTTTATGGTGGAGGTGAAAAGTAGTGCTCCCTTGCACCTTTTCCTTCTTCATGGGCAGCACATACCTATTTTATGGGCATCTTTAATGGAAGAGGATGGTATCATTTGTCATATAGTTAGTGGTAGCTATTATGATTGGATCTCTCTGTCTTCTCCCTCCCCCCTCTTCTCCCTGTCTAGGTATAATCAGCTGAGTCCCTTCCTTCCCTCTCCATCTGGCTGGGACTGTGTTTCATATGTCACTTACGAGTCTAACTGAGAAACCTCAATAGGCTTTCCTCCTGCTTCCCTTCATGGAAGCAGTTCTCAAACATGACAGTACGGAGCATGGAGTGGGAAGGGGAGGCCACGTGGAAACCCTTCCTGCTGAAAGATCTCCTTTCCTCTCTTTCTGTCTTGGCCAAATAGCCCATCTTCCTCCTCCTCTGCTGGTGTGCCAAGAGCTCTCCCTTCTGTTGAGATCTGCTTTACCACTGTTGCACCCTGCCCCGGCTGGTAGTATTCATGCTGGGTTGGGCTCTGCTGGGGACTGTGCATGCTGTGTGCTGCCCAGAGAAGCCTGGGTCACCAGCGTGAACTGGTGTGAAGTAGGTTCATTGCATCAACTCCATGGGCTGACGTGAAGCGATGGAGCAGAAAGAGTGAGTGATGGGGAGGCAAAGAGACTGAACTGGAATGATGGACGAGCTGGGGGAGGAGATTGGAAACAGGGCTGGAGTCTGGGAATATAAACAGTAAAAAGTCATCTTGTTAAAAATAAAAACCCTCTGCTTGCTAACCTTGTGTTTTTATAAAGTGTTCTCTGATTTTTTTTTCTTTAGTTCATTTTTCTTTTTCTTAATTCTCCCTCAGGCTGCTATAGCTCAAATTTAGTCTCTGATATTTATATCTTCCTGTCTCTTCTATTTCCCTTCTTGCTTGGAAAACCTACCCCAGGGGACTGCGGGATGCAGGAGGGTTTAGGAACAGAGGGGCTGCCACATTGGATCAGTCGATCTACTTCAGTATCTTTGGCTCTGGAATTGCCAATACTTATTGCCTCAGCAGAAAGCAAAAGCAGCTCATCCAAAACAGTACCTGCCAATTATGCAAGACAGTGCATGGTGGGAAATTCCTTCCTAACCCCCACTCCCCTCATTTACATCCTCAAGCATGGGACTAGATTTTGTTTTTGTTTTTAATATTACCTTAGGCTTCCCAGCCATGAGAAGGACCCAAATAAGTGATACAGTAATGGTTGATGTGTATAGGGGAAGCAGTATGACCTCCTGTTTTAGAGCACTGGATTGGGATTCAGCAGACCTGGGGTGTCCTTCTGATTCTTCTGGATGGTTTTTGCCATTTTCCTTCTCCTTTCTGTTCCTCTGTTTGCCTACTGGCAAAGTGGGGGTAATAAGATTTTTACCTCTTTTTATAAAAAGTCTTATGGAGGGGAAAGCACTGGAAAAGGAACATGGAAGATGGAGCTACTTGCTCTATTTAAGGAGATAGCTCAAGCAGACCCAAAGCAACAAAAAGAAAAATTATGTGGTTGCCCCTGGAAGCGAACAAACAAAAACTCCTCTGAGCTTGATTAAATACATGGAAGAGCATTTTCCCAGTGGAGGGGTATCAACAGCTGTTGAATTGTTTGCTACAGATGCAGCACTGGGTTTTTGGGAGACTCACCTCAGTGGAATGACCCCCCTCCCCTTCCCCAGCATATGTCCTGAGGCCTTGATTTTGTTTTCATCTTGTTTTGTGTGTTTGTTTTAAATAACATTTTGTTTCCAGGGCCAAATCAGTTCTGAATTAAGTTCCAAATTTTGACTGAGCAGTGTTCAATAGTTCAAGTCTGTGTGGTGCTACTGCCAGCAAGTGTTCTACCTCTCAGACTCATCAGTCTGGGGCTTCAGATACTTCCAAATCAGTGACAGGCAACCTACGTGCAAGCCCCAAGCCCAGAGGCCTTGGAGTTTGGATGCTCCCATGTCTCACTTGCCCCTAGCCAAAAGGCTGAAGTAGCAAGATGGGGGAAAGTCCAAAAGTAATCCCCCATTACCATTAAATTATGTAGCTGAGATCTTCACATTTGGAGGCATTTTTAGACTCTTGCAGGGGTCACCCAGCCTGCAGTGCAAGGGACAGTTCTTTCCCTTCTAACTACACTTGAGTCCAACATTCACAGCTGAGAAGATGGTATTTCCTCTGCTTGGTTATAGTATCTCCCCTGCCAGGTTCACCTAGTGGAAAACAGAGCTGTGTGGTGCAGGTGGTATCAATTGCCTGCAGTCATCTTGGACTGATATAAAAAGTAAGCAGAGTTTGAGCCTAAGCTATCTCTCTTCTGGGGTAAGTAATTCTAGTTTTTGCTCCCTCTCACCATGGGTGGGTCCTAGGAAGCCTCTAGCCATCACTGCTTCCACTCTTTGCACCCCTTTGCAATCTCTGCTCCATCTTTCATGGAGCAAGATGAACAATATTGGACCTAGCACTGTCAGGAGCAGATCAGGCTTTAGAGATAGTTCATACATAGCAACAATGAGCTTGTCAGTGTTTTTTTTTTTTTTCCTTCCTCCCTACCCCCACTACATATACCTTTTTTCATTACACCAAGCCTTCCACTTGCTTTTCAAACTGCCACTGCAGACTGTACATTTATCTTCATTATGCTGTCCATGATGATGCTTAGCTACTTCTTTTTTATGGTTGCTGTGGATTCAGAGCCAGTTGAGGGGCTGAGACTGGAAGTGCTGGTTTGCAGCAGCAGTGTGGAACATGTGTCAGAGTCCTTGAAGGGTGAGAGCCTCAGGCCCTGGCAGTGCTGAGCTTTTTCTGTTGAGGACCTTGTCTGTTACTGGCAATTCAGGATCCCTCTTGTTCTTCCTTAGGAGTGAGCATGTCTGAAATCAGATATGGATCCAGCCGCCCGATGGGGTGCCCCTCCAGCCCAGAGCCTCCCTCTGTTTCATCTTTCAGCATTGTTACTGATTGTGGAGCCTGTCTTCCATCCCCTGCCTTCCTTCTGACCTGCTTGTAACTCCATGAGGGCAGCTGAGACTGCCTGACAGAACCAGAAGAGCTGAGCCGGAGCTACAGGATAGCAAGTCACTCGAGAGCTGTTGACCCTAGGCCTGGAAGGAGCATGCTGCTATGGTGGGCACTTTGGGAATACAGAAATAGCTGAGGTTAGACTGGCCAGACTTCCTCCAAATGAAGCACCTATCCTTGTGTGCAGATGTGTAGGATGCCACAGCTCGGGACTGTCCAGGTTCTGCGAGACTGGGCTCTGCATGGGCCATGTGGCTTTTTTTGGTGCACAGGCCCCCCTGTTGTGTTGACTCCCTGGGCCCCTGTGGGTCATGCTGTCCTGCTGTCAAGGGAAAGGACAAAAAGTGGAAACTGGAGAAGGGAGAGGGAGCCTGGAGACCCTAGCACCAGCAGAAGGTGCAGTGGGAGGAGTGGTGGTGAAAGGAGCCTGCAGGTTAGCCCTTCATAGGCTGTATGTGGCTTGCAAGTTGGACAGCCCAGCCATAGCCAGTGCCCCTATGTATTTTCCTTGGGGGAAGGGGGCAGTGATGGTGTAGAGCAGAAGGATCAAAGGGCAATAGTAGTAGGTTTTGCAAATGAAGGAAAGAAATGGAAAATAAGATTCGGGTGGGGGTGGAGGAGTAGTCATTTAATTTTGCCTCATGGGGGTTCCTTTGGCAAAATTCAGGGCTCATAAATCCTCCTTGGTGTCAATGATGTTCTCACCAGCTGCTGACAATCTGTCATGCATCTAGGAACATATGCATGTCTCTGAATCCTATTGGAGTCCCTGTGAGAGCTGAAGAGCAGGAGATATTTTTATTAAGGGCACCCTCGCATGCAGCCTCCTCTTCCCAAGGAATTTGGGTGAGACCCAGTTGTCCTTGAAATGCATTCTATGAACATGTCAGAAAAGGAGAAGGCGATAATGAGAAAGGAGTCTGAGTCAACCTGGGATCCGAACCGTGCTGAAACCTAGGGAGAAGTGGGAGCCAGACTCCACCTGTGTCATTTAGGCCCATCTCTGGAACTAATCCTGTCAGCAGTTCTGGGGATATGACTTCCCCTCCCTTCCCCATAAGCTCTGAAATGCTGATCCTACTTCAATAGAGTGAGCTGTTGGGTTAAATTGAATTTTGCTCCTTAGAGACTTTTCCTGCTAGAACACAAATGCGTTCATTACTCTCACTTCCTCTCCCTTCTGTTTTCATAACAAGCTACCTCTTCATAAATGGCCTTCACCTCCTGGAAGGGAAAGTGTTGGCCTCTGTGGCTCTGACCTTCCTGTTACAGGCAGGTTCATTTTTATTTTACTGACCGCTTTCTCTCACTCTGTTGCTAGAAGGGTTCATTTATATTCTTAACTCCCCTCCATTTGGGTGGAAGTGTGAGGGGGCTCTTCCTTTTTACTATGGTCCTTTCCATTCATGTTGACCCACTTGGCATGAGAAAGGTCCCACTACTCTAAGATATTGCTGAGTCCTGCTCATTAGCATAACAAAACAAGAAGGTGAGAGGGATTGTTGGTGGCAACAGCAGCCCTGCTTTGCAGCTGTAGCAGCAGCTGGGTGCAGGGACTCTGGGCTGCTGAAACAGGTAGGGTGGGTGGATGGTTGTAACAGCAGCAGTCCAGGGATTTTGAGGGCCAGAGAAGGAAAGCCTCCTGCCTGCCCTTTGTCCCTGCCCCCTAGCACTTGGCACACACTTTCCATGGTATTCAGCAGCAGCCTTGCTCCACAGCAGGACTTTACCCAGGGTGCAAACCTTGCTGGTTATGTCTCAGTTTCTGCCGGCTGGTCAGATGTAGTCTCTCCATACTCAGAGATTCACTTCAAGCTTGGCTTGTATCTTTTCTGCTATGACATTCTTGCCCTGCCCATCCCAGGGCACACACGGCTCCGTATATATGTCCCAGTGCTTATCTGCCCCGTTGTCTGCTGTTCCTTTCCTGTCCTGTCTCTTTCTAGACAGCTCCCTCCATTTGCCAAAGGGTATAACAACTTTAGTGTCACCACACCTAGCATCTGTGACTTTGACATGCCCTCTCATCCCCAAACACCCACCAGAGCTCTGTCAGTGCTTCCCAGCCCTGGCCAGTAGCATCCCACGCCCATCCCATTTTGGGCTTTGCGTTGGGACATAAGGGATTCCCGTCTCCCAGTGTATGCCATTGTGGCCAGGCAGGTTTCATTAATGGGATTGTATCAAAGATCGAATGGTGCTGTAGTTGCTGCTTATGAAGTACACCTTGAATCTTGATAAGGAGGAGGAAGGTGATGTAAAAGTGAGTGAATTTCCATCCCTGACTGATTTCCATCTTTTCACCTCTGGATAACTTGCTTTGACAAAATGGAGTAGACAGTGAAATGAATTGCTAAGATTTCCCTAATGGACACTTATCCATACTGCAATAAGCAATTATCCATCTCTACTTATGGAGCCTCCAATATTCAAAGAAAAAGTGACGTTGTAGGCCGGATTTGAAGTGTTCAGGTAGAGCTATGAGTGCAAGCCCTAGACTTGAGCGATAAAGGAGGTTCTGCCAGGACTGAGGTGCACACATAGTTAGCCCAGTACTGAAATACTGATGTTACTTCAGATGGGAGCTCCAACGCATCTTTAGAGCTGGATGGGGATTTTGGACTGTAACGGCTTTAGGTGCGGGCTGTCCATAATGAGAGACGGTCAGACCCCAGGTGTAAAATAGCAGGGAACGCTGCCGGTCACTGGCAGAGCTGTGTGAGGAGCCCTGGTTTCAAATAGCAGCATTGAATCGCTTTTTATTTATTTATTTTTTAGAAATCCTCTGCCAGCTTTAACTATAAACATGGCAGGAGGGGAGAGGACATGTGTTTCTTCAATTTCCTACAACAAAGAAAGCATAAAGGGATTAGGAGGCTGATACTGGGGTAAGAAAGAGATTTAGAAGGAAAGGGGAACATTAAGATCGAGAGCACCGAAATGCAGATTAAAGCTGTTGGACCAGAACAGAAGAACTTCTCAGTCTATATATTTAGCTCGGTGAGGTATATAAACAGAAACCTACAGCCAGCTCAGTCAGTTCCCCCCTCCTCTCCAAAGGAGTGAGTCATCAGCCCTTGGATCTAAAGTTAGGTTCACGTCACAGCTTACTCTCTCTCTCTACCTCTCATTTAATTTTTCTCTTTCTATTTTGAAGGGTGTGGGAAAAGCTGAGCACTGTGTTCTGGAAGCAGCAGCCTCATGCTGGGTAACTGTTGGCAGCCAGACCAGTTCCCAACTGGGAGCCATCCCCACCAGCTTGCCTTGCAAGGGGATATGCTGTGTCCCAACCTTTTTAGCAGCTGCCTTTCCATGTCGATCCCTAAACCATACACACAGCAGATGCAGCTCAAAGGGGCTTACGTGCTGTGAATTGCTGCATTGCCAGCAAGAAGGAAGGCAGGGTTAATGATCCATTCCTGATGGGAGCAAAAAAGAAGTCTAGGGGTTTTTTTAGTGACTCTCACAGTGCCCTCAAGCTCTGAGTCAGAGTTGTCTTTCTGGGGTCAGAAGGAGTATAGATTGTAGCCTTGTTGGTCTAAGGACATAGGCAGACAAGTTTCTTTGGGCAAGTTTGATGTTTTTTATTAAACCAACTAAAATAGTTGGAAAAATTCTTCTTTGCAAGCTTTTGAGTACAAACACCCTTCATTAGGCTGAGGAAGCGTCTGCATATGAATGACATGTGCCCCCAGAGGCTGCAGGGGCACGGTGACCGCCCACAGGTGGTGGGAGCATGGCGGCAGTGAGTGGGGAGCTCTTGCAAGTGGCTGTGGCAGTGTCAGTGTCAGTTGGTGACTGCCCACAGATGCCACTGGCAGTGTTGACAGCAACCAGCGGCAGTCGGCGACCGCTGGCAGTGTTGGTGGCGGCCAATTGCAGGGGGTGCATGTGCACCCGCGTGCACTCCCTACACATTGCCAATGTATTTGCAGTTGGTCTGTGGTCTGCTGGGGTCAGAAGGGAAACTCCCAGAATAACACGTCCATGTTTCAGAGCTGGAAAGGGGGCTCTGATGCACCAAGAGCATCCCCTAGCTAAGCTGAGCCTGGTTTTGCTTGTTTCTCCCCCATGACTTATCGGCCTCTCCTTTCATTATTGACCAGACCCCAACTACCTCTTGAGTTTATGTGAGTTGGCCAGAGAATACATTTAACACCAGCACTGGCTGCTATCTAGCGGCTGAAAACTGGAACTCACCTTCCCTTTGGAGGGTTGACACTCGCGTAAATCACCACTGCAGGGTGTTGTCGGAGGAGGAGGGGGCAGCTTGCAGTCCTACCAGTGGGATGCTATTGACCTGGAGCCCCTTCACTTCCATAATAATCTTTCTTCCCTGCTTATTCCCCCATCACATGGCTCCCCCTCTCTGAAGCTCGTTGCTGTTGAAGCGCAATGCCTGATAATTGCCCCCTCTAAATGAAATCATTAGCAGCCATTGAAGTCCATTTTCAGGAGGGATTGTAGCCTGAGGTATCTTTGGAACCAAGACATAGATTTGTGCCTTTTTCAGTGAACGCTGTTGGCTCAGGCGATGAAAGGGAAGATGCTGGCTTCATTATTCCTCTCAAAAGCCACAGCACCAGAGTGAGCCCCTCAGAGAAGTCTCTTAATATGTGTGTGGAACCAGTTAGTGTCAGACCAGTCTCATCTGATCCAGGTGCTGGAGGCAGATGGGGACTGCAGCTCTCTAGAAGTTAAGGAATGAGCCTCTGGTACCTTCCTCTTCTGACAGGAAGTCAAAATCCTTGGAAGAGCTGAAGAAGTTCAAGAAGGAGCCCTTCTGCTTTGGACCATGAGAGAAGGAACTCTCTCTTCAGGTCTTTGGTCCAGTGAGTAAGTAGGAGTTTGTATTTGGGTCATGAGAATGTCCCTCCTTTCCAAGGACTCGATTACAATAGAGCCTGGTGGTCCATACTACCAGATATAAACCTGTGTGTGAGAGTGTGTAGGATCAACAAGCACTCAGAAATCCTTATCTGACTATGAAATTGCATAGATTTCAGGCTGGATTCATGTCCAAGTAGGAACAAAATTAGTCCATGTCGGTCCTTTCCATTAACTCCAGATCATTAACAGATGAATTGGCCCCCTCTGTTTTCCCAGTCTGCCCCTTTGTGCCCATCCCTTCTTAGATTTTTGGAGACTTGGAGGATTGTTTTGAAAGTTAAAGTTCAAAGTGCCAGTCCAGCCCTTGTGGTATGGGTCTCTTAAAGGCTGTCTAGACTTAGTCATGTGATCTCTAGATATCGTCTTGTTTGTATGTCTTTCTCCCTCACCTTCCCATATGTTCTTTTTCTCTTCCTTTACCATTTTCTTTCATTCTTTGTGCTATTTTCTCCTGTTTGGCCTGTTCTTCTCCAGTCTCACACTCTCTCTGCCTGCTGCCCTCCTCCTCATTCTCTCTCATTTGATATTCATGCATGAATAAATTCAATTGCATTTTTCCCTTTTCCCCCTGAAGGAGCTTGTTGGTGAATTGCAGCCATTTGAAACCGTATAATGCTCCAACTTATCATTTCTGAGATGGAACTGAAACCTTTCTGCCTCCAGTAGGGAAATAACGTATGCTTTGTGTAAGAGGGGAAATGGCAAAGGTTACGCAACTCTTGATGAGAAACCCATCAGATTCTGCTGGGCAGCTAAGTCGACTCTATAGCTCTGGAGCACAGAACTTCAACTGGTCTCCAGAGGGATGTAGGAATGATGTATGTGTACGGAGGCAGGATGGGAATATCATGTTGTGGCAGCTTGCCATGCCTATTTAGTTGGTTGTATGCATAGAAGAGTGGGTTCCTCTGTATGTGTGTACATACGCACCCTTTGTGCAGATGCAGTTCCATAAAGTATCGGGGTGTTTGTACACATGACAGTCATCACAATGTACATGTGATGAAAATGTCATTTGTGTGGCTTAATAGCATCACACATTACACGTGTGCTAGTTTTGGGGGTTTTAAATGAGTCTGCATTGTTGCAAACTAGACTGGATGTAGTTTAGTTTGCAACAATGATGCATTTTGTGTGTCAGCACCCCCCCCCCCCCCCCGGCTGCAGGAGAGGCAGGTAGGCTCTGCAGAAAAAAATAACTGGGCTCCTTTTTGCTTCTGCTTTCAGCAGGCGCCCGCTGAAGGCAGAAGCGGTGAGGGTCCGATCCTTTTTTTTTTGGTGGAGCTTGCCTGCCTCTCCTGTGGCTGGGGGGTGGGCAAGCTGCCAGTGGGCTGAGCGATCCCTGAGCTGCAGGGGGCCCTGGCTGGCCCTTTCCTCCACGGCGGTGATACCCCACGGGGCCACTCAGACTGCTAGCGGGCTGGGTCCTACCCCAGCTCAGAGGCAGCATCCAGCCTGATCCAACTGTTCCCTGAGCCCGTCCACTGCAAGCCTGCTGGGCACTGCTTCCCAGGCGGCCTTGGGGAACAGTTGGATCAGGCTGGATGCTGCCTCTGAGCTGGGGAAGCACCTGGCCTGTTAATAGCCCACCCAGGCAGCCCTGAGGTGCGCTGCCACCATGCAGGGAAGGACTAGGGCCCCCTGCAGCTCAGGGGCTGCTTGGACCACTGGCAGCTTTCCCCCTGGCTGCTGTCAGGCTCTGGCTCTGACCAAAAAAGAAAAAGAAAAAAGTATTGGGCCTCTCACTGTAACATGATGGAAAAATTGAAACAGTGGGTTTCAATTAAAAACCTACTATTTCAATTTAGGGGGCATAGACTAAAACCCTGAGGACTAAACCTCTGTCATATGTACAGGCACTCTGTGGGTATATAGAGCTGTAGCCAACAGCTGCAAGGGACTGCTGAGGTGCCCCAGCTGTTTGCTGTAAAGTGTGCTACTTCTCCAAACCACTGTGCAGGGACACTGGGGAGCACCAGCTGATTGGAAAAACGGTGCTTTTGAAGAAAAAGCCTCAGCAAACAACTGAGACGCTTGCTTGTAATTTGACAACCTGCTGCGAATTACGTGGGTTGTGAATTACCTGAATGCCAGTGACTTGGATCCTACTGTGTGTGTGTGTGTGTGTGTGTCTGTATAACGTGTAGTAGATGGACTTAACTATCAGTGCACATACTTATGTATGTTGGGGGTGTGGTGAGGGAAAGGTGCTTTTGTGGTTAAGGCATAGAACTTGGTGCACTGGACTGGGGGCATTGGACTGTCACTGGCTCCCTTTTGGGCATATCTTTGCCACTTCTGCAGTCCTTCTGAGTTTGTTGCTAAGACATATGCCCTACCTGTCAGCTCTGTGCATGCCAAAGCTGGACACAAGGTAGTGAAACTGCCTTGAACACCATCTTTTCCCTCCCCAGTTCTCTCTAGCACATCAGAGATAGAGATCCTGAGAGTGGCCAGACTGAGTGAGTATCTCTAGGGTGTCTTTATTACCTCATTTACGGATCTGGTTCATGTGGAATGGGTGGATGTAATCTGCTAGGCAGCACTGCTGGGAATTCTCTGGAAATGGTATTAGATGTATCCTTTTTGATCTTTGGTAAGTTTGGAAGATCTAACATCTATAAGATGTTGAGCATTGCACAGGTGTGCTCTGTGATATGCAGAACTGACCGTTCTGTTTCCCAGCTCTTTGAGTTCCCCCTGTCAGTGGGGGCTAAGGAGCATTGGCTCATTAGTGTTTTGTAAAGCCTATTGCTTTCCTTGGATACAAGGCAATTCAAAAGTGCAAAGTATGTTATAGGATCTCTTAAGGGTGAATTTAAATTGGACCTGTCTGAGTGGAATGCTGGTAGCCAGGCTTTCGGAGGCCTTGCAACATTCATTTATGATCTGTTTAGCCATCTAACTGTGCCAATTTCCAGTATGATTAGATATTTCTTATCATACAATTAAAGTACTTTGGGATATGTCTGGAGCCACATCCAGAGTCGCACCAAGATGACTAGATTGGTGATTCTTAAAATTCGGGTGAGTCCACATTCTGCAGGCTTTGGAAGTGCTTCTAAACATATATGCTTTCCCTTCTGGAAACACCACTCCTGGAGTACTGGATGAGGTAGATTTAAAATAACCCAAACTCTTCTCAAGTGTTGGAGAAAGTCCAGAGAAAAGAAGATAGTAGATTCTCAGTACTAACAGGCCATCTGACTAGGAGAGGCTCAACAAGTTTGACATATTTATTAAGCCTGAAATAAAGCCATCTTCCAGTCTATGAGTAACTAAGAAGAAAGTGTGATGATCATGGTACTGTGTAGAAGCTACGGGATGAAAAGGTTAGTCTGTATATGAGGAAGAGCACCCATCATTCAGAGTGCCTGACTTAGGGCATGCAAGGAATGCAGGATTGGAAACTAAGTGTCCATTCACTTCAGTGTGAGGACTAGATTTGTCTTCAGTGTGAAAATACAAAATTGACCCCTTTGTATAGTAAAATATTGTTGTAGTGAGAGGTGTTAATGGCTGGCATCATGGGAATTTTGGCTCCAAAGACAATTATAGGCCTCTTTAAGGTCAGTGAGTATAGCAAGTATCCCCCTTCAGGCTCAACAGGTGTAGCAGTTGAGCCTTTTCATGTACAGGCAGTCCTCAGACTTATGACACAATTGGTTCCTGAAAACCGTGTCTTAAGTCAAAATGTAACTTGGAACCAATTTTCCCATAGGAACAATGTTATAAATGGGGGATTGGTTCCTGAACCAAGGCCCAATACCCTATTTTCACCAAAAATAACCCAGAATTTTGTACTCAATCAATTGTAGATGAGTAATATAGCTACATTAATGCATTTCTATTGTAAATAGCAATCATATTGATTTGGAAGGACTTCTTTGAGGTGTCTTTGGACTTTTTGAAGGGCTCTTGGAGTCTTCTCAGGAGTCTTGGCTGTAGGTTTTTCTGGAGTCTTGTCTGCTCTCTTAAAGAAAGTGTCCAAGGAAGTTTGAACCAATGTTCTCCAGGGGGATGGGTGATGCAGCAAACTTGTTCTCTGGCATGGTGTGGCAGATCAAGCGTCCTAAAGTCGAAACTGGTGTCAGAAAGTTGAAACAGGGTGTCAGTTTATAAACGTTGTAAGTGCTGTTTGTTGCAACTAGAAACGTCTTAAGTTGAGGACTGCCTGTAGTTCGAACAGCTGAGGGTGGCCATTGTCCAAAGCATCAGACCATTACCAACAAGCTACATGGTAAGAAAGAGCTAAGTTATATAGTCTCTGAGTGGGTTTCTAACTGTGAATGGAGGGTCAAAGGGCCTACCTCCTTTGCTAGAAAAGGTATCTTTTTAAAAAATTTTTGATAACTTTTGTGCATGAGCAACCCTGTGGTAAAAACACATTAGTTTTTCTGTGAGGTAAGCTGGCTGAGGCCAGCCTCTAAACTGAGGGTTGACTCCAATGAGTTTCCTTTGTGGTGAAACCGAAGCTCTTCTAATAGGGAACATAAGCCCTTTGCTATCAGTTGCAGGTGTGTGCTGGAGACCAGAAAAAGGAAGTGGTGAGACCTGAGAATAAAATGGAGGAACTGAACGTAGTTGTGTAGTTTGTTGGGGTGGCAGATGTGGGAATTTCTGAATTGCTGTTTGTTTGCAGAATTACGTACCCAAGGCAGTGATTCTCAACCAGGGTACTGTGGCACCTTGGGGTGCCTCAAGATCCTTTCAGGGGTGCCGTAGGTGCTGTTAGGTGGCGCAAACAAGATTCACAAGATAAACCCAGGGGGTGCATCCAGACGAGTGCACACGCGGTATGCGGCGCGGCACTGTTAATATGCAGCACAGCGGATTTTTTGGACACCAGGAGATCCAAGCATCAAAAAAAGTCACGTGCCTGAAAAAAGAGGGGGCAATGCGTGTGGCGGCAGTGTGCAATGCTTGAAACTGGAGCCTGGCTGGCTGATGACATGGTCTGGTTGCCAGCCAGGCTCTGCAAACTGGATCACTGCTGCTGGAGCCCCAGGACCCCAGGTAAAGCTGCTGGGGCCAGCCCGGGTGCTAGTCCTGGCCTCCCCTACCCCACCGGGAGCATTGTTCCCTATGCTAACCCCATGTGCAGTGGCCTGTGCTGGGGCAAAAAGCAGCATTATGAATTTGTGCCACTGCTTTTTTCCCTGCGACAGCTGCACGCCCCTACTCACAGAGACGCAGCCAGGGATTTCAAATATGAATCCACAGTGTTAAAAACATTCTGACCTGTTGTGGTGTTTCTGGGTTCTTTGTAACAAAAAAACTGCTTTATTATTATTTTTTCCTCTCTTAGGTAGAAATGAGTGAAAATTAAGAGCTAGAATTTTTTCAGGGGTGGCTCAAGTATAATGAAGGGTGCCTCAAGTCTAAAAAAGTTGAGAACCACTGACCCAGGGAAGGCAAATAAGTTTACACCAAACTTATACAAAATCCTGTATATTTTGCTTTCCACCCCCCCCAACAGTCTTGAAGGGCCTTGAAGGCTAATAGCCCTTGTCAAAGCGGCAACGCTAGTATTTACCCATAGCACTGCCATTCAGGGTCTTTTTAGTGTGTAGTTTTTGCTGAAGTCGAACACAGCAGCTGTTGAACAATGCAGAGCAACACCCCACAACAAGTAAGAACAGGAGCAAGAGAAGATCATGCCCAGGGTCAAGTTTGGTTATTTTCAAGCTCCTGGAGACTCTAGTTGCAGGGGACAAGTGTAGGTGCTAGAAATGACAGGCCTGACTCTTATCTTGGCTAAACTGATCTACCTGTATTGTCCTCAACTTGATGACAATGTTTTACACCATCTGAGGATTTGATCCAGTAATTGCTTGCTGTCATTTCCCCCCTCTTCCTGTCCCCCCCTTGCAACAACTTCACAAACCGTGGTAGGGTACTTATTTTATGCGGAGTCTTTTTCATCCCTGCAGTTATAGAAACGGGTTGGGGGTGGAGGGGGAGGGACTTTTAGATCTTTTATTTGATCTTGCTGAGGGAACAGTAAATTCCAAACCTGCGTGACCTGTGACCTGTGGAGGGAATCACTTGTGGACTACAAGAACAGACAGACTTTCTGAAGCCTGTGTCTGTGCGAATGCAGAGACACATAAAGGCAGGGGGAGACCAGCTGTCCTGAGCCCCATATTATGAAAGTGTGTATTAGGGAGATGATCTCCTTTTCTCTGATATTTCTAAAATTTCTACCTTGTGTGTCTCTAATTGTAGGTTTCCCCTAAAGACATTTGGTGTCACTGTAAGGATAGCATTTCTCTTTCACACACTCTCTCTCTCTCTGCCTGTACAGTTATTCTCTCTCTCTCCCTTTTTCTCTCTGTGCTGTTCACTCCGTATGGCTTTGCTGAACATACCATAAGAGACACACACACATACACGCACACACAGACACATACAGAGAGAGAGAGAGAGAGAAACCACACACACACACATCTCTCCTTTTAGCTTTCCCACCATGGAATAGCTAAACTTCCCCCCACAACATACACTCACCACCTTCTACCTCCAGGATTATCTTGACCCTCTAGTTTGTTTTTTTTAAAAGAAGCTTCCTTCACTCCTTACCCCTGTATCCCCACCTGCCTGGGGAAAAAAAAAAAAGCAAATAAAAAAAAAAAAGCCCAGCTCTCTCCTTCCAAGGAAGAGATCATTTTTTCCTCTAACTGCAAAGCCTCAGACTCAGCCTGAACAGACACATTTTCTTAACATGTATTTTCCTTTCAAACCATCTCCTTCCTGCATATGCTCGACGCTTGCAGCTATGGATCTAACACAACTCCCTGATTCTTGCCTGCAGGTTGTCTGCTCCCAGTCGCTCAGCTGATCCTGATCTTGTTTTTCAAAGGGTGGGGAGTGTATGTGTGTGTGTGAAAGGGGGTGTCTTTTTCCCCCCCCCTCTGGTTGGGAATTTTTCAAACCTTTTTTTTTTGTTTTTTGTTTTTAATTTTATTTTACTTCTCTGACCTGGACCTTCCCCCTTGGAGATTTCTCTTCCATGCAAAGGTAGGTGGGAAACATGCACTCTTGACTAACCTAATGTCCGGCTTTTTTTAATAGAAAACTTGAGCCTGTCTCTCCACCTTCATCATTCTTGTTCTTTTCATACCTGAAATAAGTAAAGGCTTGGGGTTTACATGTATGCAGTGTTAGCAATTCCATCTTTCCAAAAATGAGAGTTATTTCTGTGTGTATGCGTGTGTATCACTGCCTCTGTTTACCCAACAAATAGTAATAATTTCTTTTGGTGTCTGTGGGTTGGGGGTTGGGGTAAGAGGGGGAAATATGAGTCCAACAAAATATATCTATCTATGGGCAATTGCAGTAGAGAAAAAGTGTGCATTACATGTGTACAGAATGTCTTTTTTATGTCTATAAATACTGTAAGATGGGCATATAAATCATTTGAGAGAATTAGAATTTATCATAAGGGGGTTTTTTGTGTGTGGGGTGAAGAAGGGCTAAAAAAATCTTCCATCTAGCGAGGTAACAGTGTGAGACTCAAATATATTTAACTTTTGTTAAACCATGTTAGTTAAAGGTGCTTGGATTTAGGGTTGTCTTAGTTTTTTTTTTTACTCCTTTGCAGAGCAAAGCTGGGTTTTTAAATGATCTCCCTTCATCTTATTTGTTGTTATTGCATTTGAATTGTATGTGCAGTACCCCAGAGTGCCTAGGAAGGGGCAAAGGCTTAATAATACATAACATTTTATCATCTTCCATACATCTGAAGAAGCTGTTTAGCAGGATGGGGCGGGGGTGTGGGGAGAAATAATAAAGAATAAGGAATACTGTTAGATTTTGGCGACTAGAAAATCTTTGGCATATTTTCCCAGTATTACATTTTCATAACATTCAAGTGGATTCCTTTTACTTCGTGGTAACTGCAGCTGGCTGAAAAGTACTAGAGGCTTTAAAAAAGAAACATTTCTGTTCAAATTATTACATAGAAAATGGAAAATCTCAACGAAAAAAGCAGAACTTGCTCTTCATTCTCTGTCAGCGAGAAGGAAGCATTTTTCTTGTTGATCGTGGGGACAGGTAGTGGCTCTGTATCTCTGTCCCTCTGTATTATGGTACCCTGGCAGTTGTTTCTATGCGCTATTGCAGGATCATTGGTCTTACATTGATCATTAAAGGTTCATCTCAGGAGACGGTAGGGTTCTTACCCTCACCCTGGCTTCAGTGTTTTAAGACTAAAATGTAAACTCAGTCCAAGGGCAGGAAATACACAAGCCAGTAATCTTCTTGACACCTCCACCTGTGAAAAAAGTTTTGGTTTGTAAAATATGAGGAAAGGAGGTGGGGGGCTTATGTCATCCCACTATCACTTACTAGCACTTCCACATATCCTGACTCTTAGCAGGAGTCTAGATTCAGGCTAGAGACAGTTGAGTACAAGCTGGAGAGGATGGTGTAGCTGGACTTAGAAGGTTTTTTATTCCTTCTTCCATTAACAGTCATGATTTTCATGGTTTTAATATCAAATAACTGTTAGATTAATGAAAAGCCTTTGCTCTCCCATCTAGGTGAATGTTATGGTGTCACAATCCTTTCTGCGGGGGTGGAGGTGCAGGTATGTGCTCATGCCGCCCATGTTAAGCCTACTGTCTCCTGCACCTGGCTGGCTTGAAAAGGTTTCCTGCATCAGCTTCTGTAGGGGAAGGGGGCAGTAGTGGCACAGAGGATCCTGCTCGTCCTGGATGTGCTTGTGTGTATTGGTGGGAAAGCAAGAAAGTGAATGCATGAGTGTTTGGCACCCAGCATGCAAATAGACAGACACCTGTTGTACTGAGGTATATATATATTTCACAGGGCAGCAAAAGGCAAGGAGGAGCCATTAGCTGCAGACGCTTTCCAGGTTTCATTTGGGTATCATGAAGCATGCGTCTTTCTGAGGATGCTTACCATAAAGCAGATATACACTAACTGTGGGAGTGCTAGTGGAGATGAGGCCACGGTTGGAGAGTGGCAAAACATGACAGGGTTTAATGGTGGCTTCTTATCTGGTTGCATTTTTTTTCTTTCTTTCTGAGTGGGCTGATTGTGGTGAATTTTAGCACTTGTGAAAGGCCTATAAGGCCGGCCAGAGTCCCGCTACGTGTGTGTTGCTGGGCCAGCTTTCCTCTGCAGCTCTGTCATTGCACCTGCTCATCTGTAGTCTGCTCCCGATGACCATTCCAGCCCTGGGCCTCCCCACAGCTTGGTCAAGCCATTTCAGCCCTAACCAGCAGCTCTGTCTGCTCTTCCAGTCCTAGGCTTCCTTCCTCTCTCTTCATAGCCCTACCAAGGCACTTCAAGCTCAACAGCACTATCTAGAGTTAATCAGATTTTGGAGACTCCCTGCACTCCAATGCGACTCAGTCCTAACCTACACCTCTTTCTGCTATTCCAGCCCTGTCCCATCCCAGCCATTGCAAATTATGCCATGCGGACAAAAAGACTAGGATGGATGGGGCTGAACTAATTTCACTGGTGGTTTTGGGGAAGGATCAGTAGTCCTTTCACTTAACGCCCTCTTTCCTCCCCCAGAAACCCCACCTGCTTAAAAAAACAAACAAACAAACACCACTCCCCTGCACGCTTTAAGTAACATTTTTTTGTTCATTTTTTCTCACGTGCAACAAATTTCCTGGATTTAGAAACCTGTTGATGTGGCTGCACAATTATGTGGATGTATTAGAACCATTGGCCACTGGCTGGAGGGTAAATTAGACCCTTTATGAGTGTCCAGATCCTGCAGACTAGCCTGTGTAGGCAGGGGTTTGTGTTTGTCCAGGCCTCTCCTGAAATTCTTGCAGAGTTGGCAACTCAGGGCCATAATTAGCCTTGGTTTCCCCATCTGTAAAATGGGGATAGTGGTACCTTCTTTTGTAAAATGCTTTGAGCACTACAGCTAAAATACACTATATGAGCTGCATATGATTAAGATTGACTGTCTTTTTACACCTATTCAGTGACGCAGGGTAATTGGTAATGACTTGCTGTAGCTATATAATTTTATTTATTTATTCAAATATCTTTGAATGTTTATCCTAAAGTTACTGGGCACTTCTGTCAGTGTTTAAAAATAGGACTAGCCCATCCAACCATAACCCAAATGGTATATATCAATGAGATAGCTCAGCAGTAAACTTTTGCACTACCAGTAGTCTTCATCCCACCATGTCATAAACACTGCATTATACCCTGACAGGGGAGCCTGTTCCAGATACTTGGGACTAATTAGGACCAGGCTATCTCCTAGACAGTTTCCCATCACCTGCCTCTTAGACCAGGGGTGGGTAGTGCCTTTTGCAACTGTACAAGTTTTGTACAGGGACGGAAGGAGGTGATCTCAGGTAAACAGGTCTCGGATTATTTAGGGCTGTGTAGGAAAGCCCAGTCCTTCCAGCTGTGCTCTGAGTGACTGCCTCTGCAGGGTGTTCCCTGTGTAAAGTACTGCTCAGTAAGTAAGCAGTGCACTCTGCACTGGTTTCCATTTCCAAGTGGTCTTGAAGTGGAACTCCACGTGACAAAGGCACATGGGTTGTGATGATGAGGGACACAGCCAGGAGGGAAGATCACACCTTACTTCTTCTGAGCACTGCTGGAAAAAAGCAACCCTGGCTACAGCTACTGCCCGATAGTCACCCCTCCTGCCTGCAGTCCTTGTATTTTATACACATAGCCCACCATGGTGCAGCCACCTGACTCTCTTCTTCATCGCATTCCAGCCCGCAGCCCTAACTTCAACCACAGCTAAACAAATGCATGTTCCTCATATGCTTTGGTGTCCTGTAAGGGTGTAGGGTGTTATTTCTGAGTGAAACCTTGGAAGGTTGGTGATGAGTAAGTGTACATGGGGTGGGTATGGGATAACTGGGATAGGAGGAAGGGGAGAGGTGCAGCTGAAGCTCCTTTAGGAATGGAGCTACCAGCTTTGTGCCTGAGCTGGTTTGTCTCTCTGGAGACCCTCCTGTGCATTATTGGAGGGGAGTGACAGTCTTACAAGGCTGCACGTGGTGAGGATGGAGATCCCTCCTTGAGCCAAAGGAGATTGATTGATTGATTGATAGATAAATAGATATTGGTGGGGGGGGGCATTAGTTTGTGTGGGGGCATAGATGGCTGTGGCTGCCCCCCTAAATGTTCTCTCATCCCTCTGTTAGCTTGGCTAACTTCCGTACCAACCCCCCACTGCTGCACTTCCTTCAGGAGCTCCTTTCCCCACAAGGACTGGCCCAGGAGGCCAGGGAGAAAGGTGCTGAACTCTTGTGTGGGATAGTCTGGTGGTGGGTAGGGGTGGTATGTACCAGGGCTGGGGATGCTGATGCACAGCATATGTAGCAGGAGTAGATTGAGGTTGGGGAGATGAGGATCATCAAGGTTGTGGGGCCACTTCTGGTCTCTAGCATTGCTGATGTACATCCCTGACTCCCCCACTGTGCTCAGCACAGAGGTTCTGGAGTGTAAAGGAGGCTCTGTGGCCATTGGGAAAGGGATCTGGGATGGGGCTGAGGAGAAGGGGAGGAAAAGTGTATGCGACAGAGGTGAGGGGCAGATGTGATGTGGGGACTGTGTAGGGGGTAGGGGAAGAGGCAGGGCTCCATGCTGGTACCTCGGTCACCATGCTTCTGCACCAGATAGCAACACGATGGGGTGCCAAAGATGGCAAGGGATGTAAGAAGTCAGGGAGAGGGAGCAGGGCTATTTGGGTTTTCAGAAGGTGTGGGGGTTTAGTGGGGCTTTGGGAAGGCAGGAGGAAGTGTGCCAGGGCTGTGTGGGGGTGGGGGGAAGAGGGGTTGGGAGGGAACTGTGTGGTGGGGTGGTCCCTGTCAGGATTAGGAGTTTTAGTAATCCTGCTTCCCTCTTGGTCTGCTGGTACCCTTCATGCTCCGGTTTTTAATTTTTACAAATTATCTTGCTCCCACAACACCTCTCTGCTTGGGGTGGGGTGGCAAGGATTTTAAATAAGCAAGCAGAATGAAGGTCAGTTTTCCCCCCCACCATCCAGTCATATGGATTTCTCTCTCGCCCTCTTGCTTGTCTTTGGGTCCCAGGGATCCCCATAGCGTTCCACGCCTGTGACTGGGCTCTGGTCGGGGGATTACTTCTGCCAGCAATAAGGTTCACCTTCCTTTGCAGAGGTGCAGAGGTTCTGTCTCTTTGCTAGACGGCCACGCTGAAACACAGCAGCAAGGCAACAGGATCTCTGGTCAGCTTGGAGACTATGTAGCTGCACAGCTGGCACTGCCCAAATGTCACCCATGATCCCAGCCCCTCACCATGCTGAGAGAGGAGCTGTGGCTTCTCACAAATTCAGTCCTGCAAGCCATCTTTACTATTGAGAGCCATCTTGAGAGCCATCTTTACTATTGCAAGAAGTCCCACTGTTTTCAGCTGGACTCACATAAGTCATCTGGGAAGTGTTTGCAGGCCAATCTTGCCTATTCTGTTTGCATCCTATGGGAAGTCAAATGGTTTTTAAATACCCAAGACCTCCACAGCCACCTTGCCCAGGATGGTCCACTTCTGCTGGCTGCTGGTCGGGCTATGAAATTAAGCATGGAGGCAAGCAGAGCTGAGGAACGGCAGGTTTGGAGAAAGCCCTGTTTAGTCTGACGGGGCTGTGAATACCTATAAATATGGCACAGCATGGTCTCCCCTGGCAGCATTTCTGATAAAAACAGGGATTTTGGTAATTGCAAATGCTGACAGGCTGCAAAATGTCTCCTGAAGGTGGAGCATGTTAGCCCCTGATAATGGAACCAGACTCCAGGGTACATATGGAAGAGTGTAGGTCAAGACTGGTTATTCTCCCTGTAGAAATTTACTCTAGGAATGGATTTTTCCCTTGAGAGTCTGTGAGCTGAAGTGATCTCTAGAGTAACTCAATTGACTTCAGCGGGCTTAAGCCAGGGATGAACATGAACCTTATTTAAAAGCTGAGCTCTTGAGGTATGGGTAATAGATGGTTGAAAAAGAGGAGACAGGTGCACCAGTAATCCCAGCAACACAACTAGCACTTTCTAGTTTTAACTTAGTTCTGGTGAAAACCACTGGATTGGCAGGTGCCCTGGGGACTGATATTTTCTATTTGCTCACAGAGCAGGTACAACAAAGGCAATGAAAGCTTCCTGCCTGCCCTCCCAGCAAACACGTATGCTCCATCATGGCACCAAGAAATGGAAAAGCCTTCACCATCCCTGACAGCTGAGTTTGGAGGCCAGAAACACATCAGGAAAGGGGGAACCCAGTTAATAAGGGTCATGCAGCTAGATCATATGATTTGCCACATGGCTTGGATAATGTAACTGCTTTCCCTCCCTCCAGTGAGCTGCACCATGTTGAACAGTGAGTTAGAGGCCAAGGGGGAAAAAGAAAAAAAACCCAAGTAAACACAGGCGCTCTATGTAGCTTTCCCTTGCCTGCCAGCATTAAACATCCTGGCCTGAGACCTATGAGAGCGAGACCTGCTTCAACCCCTCTTCTCCTGGGAGCTGCTAGGACCCTCCTTGTCCATCGTAATCAGGTGCACCATCTTATTTAAGATCTTCATTGATGATCTGGAAGAAGGAATAAGCAACAACATGAATGACATTTCCCGATGATAATAAATTGAGAGATTTTTTTTGAGTGCCAGTGAGGATGGAGGAATAATAGGAAGAGAACTAGGGAGATTAGAAACATGGGCAGAAAATAACATAATGAGATTCATTTTAGAAAAATGCAAGTGAATGCATCTGGGGGAATGCAATCTGAAGCATGTGGTATGAGTGCATAGATAGAGGGGATATAGGGATTCAGTAGGAGGAGGGAACCTGGGAAGGAGCTCTGAATGGGAACATGGTGTGACAGTAGACGGCACGTTGTTCAGTGTGAGCTTGTACTGTGATAAGGCAGCCAAAAAAGACCAAGGCAATTTTGGGGCTGCAGGTGCAGAGATGTGGCTGTCACAGTTCTTCTGCATGGCTGTGGCATGACCCCTCCTGGAATACTGTATTTGGTTCTTAGCACATCATTATCAGAGTGAGATTGGCAATCTACAGAGATCTGAACTATGCAAATGACCTGAGGGCTGGAGAGATTAATTTATGAGGAAGGATTAAGCACTAAATATGTATAGATGGCTAAGTGATGGTTTAAGTGAAAGGATGTGTGATGAGAATCTGCTAATGTGAAAGCAGAAAGGGGAGGATTTACTGCAAGTTGTACCCCAGGGAGAGGGGGTAACTGAGAGTAATAGAGTGTCATTAAAAGGGAAAGCGTTGGTTGAATATGGGGGAGAAGTATAAATAGTGAGGTCTGTTAATGTGTGGAATGCTCCCAAAAAAGAAATTATGGAAATCTCATTGTTCAGGACATGTGAAACTAGAATGGATGAAGCATTCAAAATACTCTGTAGAGAATAAGCATGAATCCTGTGGGGTGAACTAGATGGGGCCTTCTAGTTCATTTTCTGTTTTCTGCATCTTCAATTTTTATAACTCATCTCTTAATTCTGGCCACTGCAGGGTGAAAATTTAGCTATAGGGACCATTTCTTCCTCTATGTATCCAAAGCCCAAAGTGACAGTATGAGTGTTGTGCTATTATTCATGCCCTTTCTCTTCTTTGCATTCCAGTAGCATTAACGCCCTTGCCTGTTGATTTGTGCATCCTTTTCCACCTCATGCTGTATCCTCCCTCTGCCATCTTGGACTAACTATGGGTACCTTAGAATTTCTAGGCTAAAAGATTGGATTTTGCATGAGAACAGGAGTCCTGAGCATGGTTTGGACTATACTCCCTTTTCCATATAGCAGGCAAAATAGGTTCTGCTCAGAGTTTTCTGAAAGTGAAAAGCTCTGAAGTAAGTGAGGGCTGGGAGGGAGAGGCTGTCATGTGCTGGGAATACATTTGGCACAGGTTAATAACACACAGGAAGATAAGGCACATCAATTACCCAGTTGTTCAGCCAAAAGGAAATGATTAGCAGGCACTTAAAGAGCCTGTGCACATGGAGGACCCTCAACTTTGCACAGTCCACAGTTGATGTGTTTCAGGGAGGACGGAGACGCTCCAGACCCTTCCCACTGCTATGGCACTTATTTCAGGTGCAAACTGAATGAACTGCTGCTGAGTTCTGGCACTTGCTACACTAGACTGTCCTTTCCCCCTACACTAGGCTGTGCCCCAAGAAATATCTTGAAGGTTGTAGGAGATTCAAGGATTCCTGATTCCTTTTTATCTACTTAGAGGTGTAGGTTATAGCTGTATTGGTCTAAGGACATAGACAGACAAAGTTCTTTGGATGCATCTGATGCATTTTATTAGACCAACTTAAATAGTTGGGGAAAAAAATTTAGCAAGCTTTTGGGTTTAAAAACTCTTTGTCAGCCATAATCTTGTCCTTTCACCTGGTGGTGAAGTCCTCAAGCACACTGCACCAAAAAGACATGGTGTAGTCATGTCCAGGCAGCATTGTGGGTGGGCGAATTGGCCCTGTCACTTCTTATCTTGGCCAAAACCCCACACTGACTTGGCTACACTGTGTCCAGTCTAGGAGGCAGCTGCTCAAGAGCTGCACAGCCTGCTTGAGGACACAGCTATGGGCAGTAGTTTTACTGTATAGGCAATGGCCAGTCTGGCATGCATTCAAGTTCACTTATAACTAATGCATGACATTTATAGAAACAAATATGTGCATGGTCATGAGTGTGCACAACAGACCACTCTGAAATGCACACAGGTACCAAATGGACATTCCCACACACATTCAGAAACACACCGTAAGTGGTATACATGTGCCCACACTCAGATGAACTCAGTACAAATATTTCTGGAGTGACAGACATCATTCTCTTGCAGGTATGGACATGAACTTGTATACAGTCATGCATAGTTAAGTGTATACATATGCTCATGGACACACAACCCACTAGTAATGAAGTAATTCATTAGGAAATGTTACTTGCCTCAAAATTGCCTTCTGCAGTTTCAGCTGGAGGAGGTGTTATTCTCTTTCTGCTTCATCCCATAACACTGTTGGATAGTGTAATGTGGATGGGCAGACTACCACATCCCATGTTGGAGGCGGGTGCTTTGCAAGGATAGATAAGCAATCCTGCTAAGTGGTTCGTAAAGAATTCACATCCCATTCTGAATAAAATGCTATAGGAGTGCAAAGCTGTTAAATGGAACTAGTAGAGATGTTATCTGGTCCTTTATATCAGTCTCAGGTTTCAGAGTTTCTTATGTGAACAGTTTACCAAGGTACAGAGAACCCCTCCCCCCTGGGGCTGCACAGCCTGGAGAGGGATCTGATGCTAACATGAAGGATAGTTGTGAGGTGGCCCATAAGAAGATGGCAAGTAAACTTTGCAGCTGCAGAGTCACACAGGTGTACATGAGAAACTTGAGATTGCATAACAGAGACTTACAGCTGTATCCTGCTTCCCTGTAGTCTCTTGGAATGGACTCTGGATGTGATGCCATCTCCTAAGAGCACTTCTCCTTAGCCGGAGAGGCTGAGGCAGAGATAAAGGTTACAACATGCTGAGAAGGAAGGGCCATATCCCTTCCTCCCCTGCCATTACATGCCCCCTCCCCATTTAGAGTAGTAGCCTACCTGAATCTTATCAACTCTCCAGAGGCTTTTTGATAGACTTCTGACTCTGGTTATACTGTCTGGCCTCTCTTCCATTGGCCATCGCTCTCAAGGGCCAGTATATATGAGAGAGAGAATCTCACTTGGGTACCTTCTACTGAGAGAGAAGGGGCACAGAGGAGCCAGGTGTCTTAGCAGTGGATGAATAGTGTCTGCAGTGTATCATCTTGGTCTGTTGTTATTTGCGTGGCATTTACAATCCTGAAATCTCAGTACCACCCACCCTTGCGTCGTGCAGGCCTGAAGGATAGCATGTCTCATCAGAGGCTGTGCTAAGTGATGCCCACTGTGAATGGCACAGGTCTTCATGACAAAGAAACCCCCTGATCCTTGCACCACTTTTCCTGAGTCTTGATACTTCCTCTTCTTCCCCAGGCACTTTCCTCTGCTCATTAAGCTTACAGCTTTTCTTGCCATTTGAGAGCAGCTTCTCCTGGAGGAATCAAAATTCACCTTCCAGCCTTGTAACAACAAAACCAGGTGCTTCTAAAATAGGGAAGGGGTGAGCCAAAAGCCAGCATTTACTCCTGGCTAGCAAGCTAACAAGCTTCTTCTGGGCTTGTGTGTGTGTGTGTGTGTGTGTGCATACAAGTGTGGGGCAGTGGGGGAGCTGCTTAAGTGGATAAGCAGTAGACACAAAACATCAGCAGGGGTTAAACTTTGATTATTAGGGGCTTTAGTGACTCACATGGGAAGCTGCAGGCCAGGGGTACAGCACTGAGAAGACTGTTGTGTTGGGTAAAGGCTATGAAGAGGAGAGGAAAGAGAACAGAGATTATGAATGCCCTTCTTTCTCCTTGAAAGTTGGTGCAGGATCATCAGCATCACTCCGCCCAGACATGAGTGATTTAACATTTTTGAGGGAAAATTTTCCTATAGTTCTGTGCACTTGGTAAAAGTAGGTAGAGACATTTGTCAGAAAACAGTATTCTTTTATATGCCATTTGTCTGTCATGTGTCCTTCAGCAGCAGAGGAGCATGATGGGATATTCTAGAACAGTGATTCTCCAACATGTAGGATGTGGCTACTGCAACATCCTTTTAAGGATGCTGTGGTGTGCCACGCAATATGAGCACTGTTCGGTGTGCAGACACCCACATGATTCACAAGATTAAATCCAGAGATTTCAAATAGGAATCCACAGGATCAGAAACATTGTGATCTGTTGTGGTCTTTCTGAGTTCTTTGCAACAGAAGAATTGCTCTGTTACTTTTCCATCATCAACAAACAAGTGAAACCTAAGAGTTAGCACTTTCCAAGGGGTATCTTGAGTCTAATGAGGGATGCCTTGGGTCTTAAAAGGTTGAGAACCGTTGTCCTGGAGCAATAGGACAAGGGGCAATGGGAGGTTGCTGATATTTTTCTGGGGAGGCAGTGACCCTGTTTGCATTCCTTGTCCCTGGTCTTCAGCTGAAGCATGTGGCACAGTAATGCCCAGATGGTATTTCTATTAGACTTGGCGATCTCCATATTCTGCAGATTTTCTGGGACCTCTTTTGTGACCCAGAGATCCTGCTGCACCACAGGGGGGTTGGCTAGAAGTGACTCCTGGAGTTGGGGGTGCTAAGAACAATGCCCTGGAAGGTTCAGAGATTTTTAGACTAATCTCAACTCTGCGCACCATATTCAGATACTGTATAATGCAGGTGGATGGGTCTGTCAGGAAAATGTATATATAATACCTATTTATAGATAGTATCCATAATAGGTAATGGAGTCATAATGGAGGGCATGGTCCAAAATGGTTATGTTAGTGAGATTTCAGTGGAAAGGGTGACTTATTGAGTATAGATTTCTCTGGCCAGTGTCAGGTTGCAGTGGACTGTGTCTGTCTGCATGCCTTCTTCTTCACCTTATTATATATACTATGCCATTTACAGTGGTGTATGAACCCTTATAGAAAGGGGAGGTTGGGAAGAACCTTCTAGTCCTTGTTCTTTCTAAGGAAAGGAAAGAAGCAACCTCTCAACACGCTTCAGAGAAAGGGTGTGTGTGTGTGTGTGTGTGTGTGTGTGTGTAGCTCATTCTTCTCCCCCCAGTCATTGATATGTGGCAACTTCTGGGTTGAAATGCATTAGCCACAGCTGCACTAGCCAGCAGTGAGAGTGCAGGGAAAAGGAAGAAACTGGAACTGCAGGAGAAATTTTGAGAGAGCTGGAATGTAACATCATTTGAACTGGAGTTTGGCTAGAATACTGGAATTAGCAGCATTTTAATCCCTACTCTGCAAAATGTGCTTAATGTCTCTAAATCAGCAGTCCCCAATCCCCAGCTCCCAATGTCGGTTAGCCCTGCTGACATCACTTGTAACCACAGGAAATTAAAAAGTTAAAGCTCAGACTGCTGTCACTATGGTCCAGGTTGATGGGGGGAGCAAAGCAAATGTATAATGTGCTCGCTATTTGTGCTTGTGGGCCAAAGCAGGTTGGGGGGCCACTGCACAAGTGGTCAAGACCTTGGTTTCATCCAAAAGAGGTTTCCAGCAGGAGAACTTCTCCTCTCATGCTATCCTGGTACATCCCTATTGGGTCCAAATAACGAGCACAACCTGTTGACTTACTCAAACCACTTGGATTTCCCCTATCAGTCTCTCTACCAAGTGTGCCAAGCCTGACCCTACTTAACATGTGAGAGGTGTTGTGATCACGACCTTTGGAGCGGCTTGTCAGGGGGGAGGGAGATATTATCTGAATCAAGAAAAGTGGTGTTTCTCAGACCTCCGGTAGGGCAGCTGCCAGTCATTTAGCTTTGAGGCTCCCAGAGGGATTATTTTGGTTCTACATGTGTGTAACTGCTAATGAGTCATTCCAGGCTGCACAAATTGCAGCAGGTAATCTGCCCATGATGCAGCTACTTCCGTGTTTTTGGTCTGATCCGCAGGGAATTGCCATACTGTGTCTTACCCCCACCAGTCAGTAGTCTCGGGCAGAGGCTGTTTGTCTAAGTGCTGTAGGGAAAGCTATTTCCCAGGCTCCCAATCCTCATTCTGGTATACCTCAACTGTGTCTGCTGGTGGTGAGGAGGTGAAGAGACCATGAACATTAAATCTGATGGAATTAATCTTGTTGCATTAATTATGATGCTTCCTGTGTTACATTTTGGAATTGTCATGCCCTCGTCAGTGTGGCTGCTCCAAGCATCATCATAAGTCATTCCTCCTAGCTGTCCCCACTAACCTTTTTTCTCTGTGTCATTAATGGGATAGAAGCTGGTTTGAAGCACAGCATGTTAATAGGCTGTAGGGAGAAATTGAATCAGAGTGGGTGACAGGAGTAGTGGAGGGAGAGGAGGAACAAGGGGGATAAGGAATATGTGGACCTACTGGAAGATTTAGTCAAGTGACTGGTATTGGTGGAAATAAAACTTTTTCGCTTATGGGAAGAGCGTGCTGGCACTTTTGGTTATTGGAATTAAAAAAACAAAATCAACTTTCCAAAGCCAGTGGGTTGGCAAGAGACAGGATATTTTTTCAGAGGCTGGGGGTATTCAGTGTACCAAGTCTGAGGAATCTCAGCAATGTCCCTAGGGGATATTATGTCCACTTTGTAAAATCTCTCTGTATTTGCTATTTTTTCAGCTGTCAAATCTTTTCAGAGCGGTATTATGAAAATGTGAGCAGAGAGGAGGGACTAAAGGCTGGAATAGCAGTGGGGGCTGCAAAGCTGGATTGAGGGGCATTGCAGAACAGGAAGGGGTCTGGGACTGGAACAGCAGAGGGTATACTGTATGACATTGGCTGAATGGTGTGGGTAAAGGGGTGGGGGGTTCTGCAGTGAAGCAGCAGGGGGTGCTGCAAGTCAAGCTAGTACGGCATCAGTAGAGTTGTGTGTGGGGGCTGTAGCACTACATCAAGGAACTGCTCATGAAAAGAATGAACTGGCAAGTCTGGGAAAGATAACCTGCAGCTTTAGCATGAAGACAGAGGATTATAAGGAGATAAGATCCAGGTTTTGGATCGTGAGGACTGCTAAGTCCTGTGCTGCTGACGACGGGATATTTCTAGCAGGCTGGGTGCTTTAATGCTGTTTTATTCTTCTGAGCTAGTCTGCATACTGTGCATATTCCAAAAGCACCAAGGGTAGCAGCAGGATAAGAGATATAACTCACTCCATCCCTTGGTGATCAGTGTAGCCCTTCAGCTCAGGGCCTTTTGTCTAACACCATGCTCATCTTACATTCCCATGTCAGGCCATTTTTTGGACTTTCAAGCTTGCTCCATCCCTTTGCTTGAATTGCTGAAGGGAAGTCTAGTTCTATGTTTTCCCAGAGTAGGACTCTCCCTTTGAGCATGGCCAACCAGTGGAGGGGCTAAATGCTCTTTATGGCTCTGTCATACCTCTTGTGACTGTGACAAATGCTATTTTGTTTTTCCAAGGCCCAGCCATGCTCTCCCTCTACCCTTTATCGTTAAAAAAAAAAAAACTGTTATAGCACACTTTTCTCATGCTTCCACTACTTTAGCATACACGCAATCCGGGTATTACAGTGATGGGCACTTAATATTGCATTCCCATTTGTTATTTGCAATACAGTATCACCAATCAAGACCAGTTGTGGTAGGAATGGACATACAGGTGACAAAATGACCATCCCTCACTCAAAGAGCAACCTGTCTAAGCAGGATGAATTGCATCTCTGATGTATGGCATGTGTTGCAAAGTTTCAGAGGATTGCACCATCATCCAAGTATCTGTGAGCAGAAGACCTAAGGCAGTGCTTCCCAATCTTTTCCTCAGCATGACCCCATTTAAACACTGGGAATTTTTTGCAACCCCAAAGTGATGCAGACAAGATCAACGCTCCCTCCCTCTGTGGGCAGCATGGCCGGAACAGAGCCCGTGGGTGGGGGGAGGATGCAGGCTGCCCTCTTTGGGCTCAGGTCTCCCCACCCTGTTGCCCTTCCCTGGAGACCTCCATGGCTTAGCAGGCAGGATCTGGTGCAGGAAGGTAGAGTGGTGTGGGTAGGCTCAGTGCTGCTGCTGGGAGCTCCATACCAGCTTCTTTGCCATGGCAAGGCACTCCCTGCCCCCCAGCAGCAGTGGTGGCAGCACGAAGTTGTGATCCCCGTTGCTTTTGGGTGGGCAGGGGGTGCCTTGACATGGCAGTGTGGCCAGCGTGGGGCTCCTGGTAGTGGCACCCCTCCCCACCCTGTTCTGCCCTCCTGCACTGGGTCAGGCCCACTGGGCTGTGGAGGCCCCAGGGGAGGGGGAGCGGTTAGTATGGTGGGGAGCGCTGAGCTGGCAGCAGGCAGCCTGCATTTGATCCCCCACCTTGTGCACAGATCTGGGGGGCATATGCCCCCCCCCATGCCTCCTTCCCCAGGAGTGCACACAGTAGCAGGGAGCTAGTCCCTTCACTGCCTCATGGATGAGCCACCCTTGGCTCCATCCTGCTTCCCCAGCTGGGTCCTACATTCCTGCCCATGCACTGGCCCAGCTGGACAGTGCCCTCAGCCTTGCCTCACTCCCTCCCTTCTTCCCTCCCTCCATCACTGTGGGGGCCTCAATCTGCCCTTCCCCCCATAGAGTTATGTGCAGAGAGTTGCAGGAGCTGCTCTCCATACTGCCTGGCTGCTACGTGTATGTGTGCACATGCACATGCATGTGATGTCCCCTGCCTGATCACCCTCTTCCTGCTTTCCCCAACCCCAAGCTGCCCCTTGCAGGCTGGAACTTTGTCAGCCTGCAAGGGGACCCTGCCATTTCCTACTTTTTTCCTGTGATTTTCATCATAATCAGTCGACACTATCAAGTGTCATTGCAACCACAAGGTTGGGAACTGCTGGTCTAAGGACTGAGTAGCCATGCGAGAACTTCCCTGTCACTCCAAACTTAGTTATTAGAGGTGCACCAATATATCAGTGCCATATCAGATCAGCACTGATAAAAGAAAAATTAACATTATTGGCTATTGGCTTTTTTGGCTGGTGTAGCTGATAATATCACTGATAAATATAATATGCCATCTGGACAGGGCCCAAGGATGCCATGTGCATGCGTGCAGTTGCACGCATGCATGTGGCTAAGAAGACAGCCAGGCAATGTGGAGAGCAGTGCCCTGAAGGTAAATCTGTGAAGGGGAAAGGGCATGGGGGGTGTAGACTGAGGTCCTGATGGTGAGGGAGGGAGTAGGGCAGGGGCTGGGGCTGCAGATGCTGCCCAACTAGGGCAGTGAATGGGACTGGGGGCAGGGAGCAGGACAGAGTCACAGGGGGCATAGGGGAGGAATGGGGAGGGGTGAATCCCCACTGCTGTGTGTACCCGCCCCCAGATTTCTGTGTGGGGCAGATGTGGGCTGCCTGCTGTGAACTTGGGGCTCTCTGGTATGTTGCCTGTGCCCCGGGGGCTCTGCGTTGGGCACATATCCCCTGCCTGCCTGGTAGTGGTGGGGTGGCAAGTTGTGCCTTCTGCTGCTAGCGGGAGGCAAGGGATGTGCAGCCAACATGGGCCTTCCAGGGCAAAGGCAGCAGAGTGGAGAGCCCCGAGCCCACAGTAAGCAGCCCACATCCGTCTTCATCCCACGTGGCTCTGCTCCTGTTAAAAGCACCCCCACCCTTAAAACTAGTGGTGGCGGCACTTGAAGTAAAGCTCATCAAAAGAGTTTTATTAGTTCAAGCATCCCTGCTGCCATTTTTAAGAGCTGGGTTGCTGATCCCCTGGATTAGCCGCATCTTCGTCCCACCCCCTGCCCCCACCCCGGATCTTGTTCACCGCCGTGACTGGGCAGTGACTCCCGTCCCTGCTCCACTCCCTCCCTCACCATGGGGGCATTAATCTGTCCCCTCCACACTGCTTCCCTCCCTCTTCCCCTTCCCCTCCACAAACTTACCTGCAGGGTGCTGCTCTCCATGCTGCCTGGCTGCATTTCTGTAAATCGGTTATCAAATCAGTATCAGTTGATATGGCTCATTAATAAAGCCAAGAAAATCAGTATTGGCCAAGAAAATCTTTATTGGTGCACCTCTATTAGTTATGATTAGTTGTTTTATTTTTGAGTATCTAAACTCTGCTGGGGTTTCTTACAAAGATAAGTAGGATGCTTTCCCTGTGCACTCCCATGTCAGTGTGGTAGCGCAGATGAGTTGGCTGAACAGAAAAAAAGGGGAGGAGGGGTTGAAGAGTGAGTGGGTGACCCTAATGAATTCACATGCCTTACTCAGCAAGTAACATGCTCATCTTAGTGGGTCTATTTACCATTACTTTTGTGCTTGTTCTTATTCCTTCCTATTCCTCATGCCTGATGGGTGAAGCGCCAGAGATTTTGGACGGGGGGGGAGGATCTGAATGTGGGGAGAGAATTAGTGTAGGGAATGTAGTGTAGGAGGCAACATAGAAAGAGGGGAGGAGGCATCTGAGAGAGGAGAAGGTGGAAGGGCTGTAGTTGGCTGAGCAGAAAGGCTGCAGAGGGAAATTCAACAGGATACCAGGTCTCAGATGCTGACGGGGGGGCTGTGCAATGCAGAGCCTCATTTTTTTTTTCTTAACTCTGTGTTCAGTGTTGTGTAGTACTAACACAGTGGCTCGCAGGCAGAGGCAACCCAGCTTAAACCGCCACTGGGAAAGATAATTTTGGTACCTGCATTTTAGACAGACAGGGGCAGGAGGCAAAGCTGTGGGGCAGGAAAGCTTCAAAAGGTGGAGTCCTCACTAGCCAAGCTTGGAGAGGGCTAGGGGGAGGCAGCCTTCCCAGGTCAGGGGCCAGGTGGGCAGAAGTTTGCAGTGCTGCTATGCATGCTGCCTCTGTCCCGACAATGAAAGGCCATATTATACCATCAGACTGTCATACACTTTAACTGAGTTCTGCCTAAAATGCCTCTGACCTTAAGTATGCAGAACCTATGCAGGGCTGCCAACCCAGTGCCAAATGCTTTTTCTATGTTCGCTTTAAAAACAAAATCACACTGTAAGTGTTGCTGATTCCTCATGGGTGTTTGTTCTTTTCCTTCTCCCTAGGGGTTCTCATTTTGTGCCAACATGGCCGAATACATCTCCCACCCCTCCTCCACCTGGAACCTGGGCGCTCAGCCCCCTCACACCTCCACCCTTTACCCTTTGGAGCCCATGGATCTGGGAGTTTCTGAGCAGCAGACACCTCTGGAGGAGCCTCCATCATCCCCAGAGCTGGGTAACGATGAGGATTTCAACTCCCCACCGGACCCTGATGTGCCCTATCCAGACCTGGCACCCGTGGTATTCTTCTGCTTGAAACAGACCACCAGCCCCCGGAACTGGTGCATCAAAATGGTGTGCAATCCATATCCTTTCAGAGCTGCCTGCTGCCCCTCCTAATCTTTTTGCTCTCTTCTACCCCATGCCTCCCTCTGCTCTCGCGGGGTGCCTGACAGGTAAGAGATGAAGTTTATTACATATTTAACGAATCACTTTGTTCTTCACTTGCATTTAAACAGTGCTTCAGCTGTTGTAATGTGTGATCAAAGGGAACTGGTTTTGAAAGAGGGAATTTGAGAGAGAGCTGCTGTCAGCCAGAATCCCAGTGAGAGTGATGGGTGCAGGGAGAGGAGAGGGGACAGGTCATTTAAAATGTATTTCTCTGCTTTTGTGCTACTCAGTCAATGGCAGTGTGATGGTTTGAAGACTCTGGGAGCAGAGAAGGAGTAACTGCAGGTCAGAAAATCAGAAGTTTATTTCACTGAGGGATGTTTATCCCTCTGACAATACTATACGTGCTATAAATTCATCCTGTCCTTGGAGATGGATCTGCAGGTCTCAGTTGTAGGGCTGCCAGAATGACCCTTTGCATTTCTGACAAGTGAGCATTATTGTTCTGGAGACATTTTCTTGAGGTTCCTGACCAGGACCAAAGAAGATCCTGGTCCAGATAAAGTTTGCCATCCAGGTTTGACTTCGAATCTGATGCATCCTGGAACAGGTCTTAAATTTTTAATGTGGGCCTAGTGAATACCTCTGCAACCAGACCTCCTTTAGGGGTGAATATCTAGGACAATTGTAGCAAAATTGTTCCACCCTTAAACCTGCTTCATCCAGGATCAAAATTAGGACAGTTTGACTCACTTGCATTACCAGAAGCTTATACAGACACAGCAGTTACAGCAGAACTGCTTCTGTTTGCTCCTGAGCAGCTCTGTCTCCCATTTTGCAGCTTCTACAAATGCATGTTTGTCCATACCTCAAGTAATTATTTCCCACAGTTTTGTGTAGTTATAAGACCTCTTGAAAATAATTTCCATCCCTGGCTTCCCCTGGCTTTCCATGTGAGCACAATGTATAAAAGGGGGCTGGGGGAGGTTCAGAAGCAGGAACCCTAAAAGGTGCAAGAACTGGAAGAAATGAAGCAGCCTACAAAAGACTGATCTAAAGTTTTATTCAAACCTTTATCTGGCCAGAAATCGTGTATGAGTGAACTGCGTCTCTAAGATTTCCAAAGGTTCCTTGGTTTCTGGTGGGGAAAGGAAATAGCCATAAGGAGATTTGTTCTTATGGTTATTTGGTGACTTGGGTTTCAGGTTAACGTGGGAAGCTCCAGCACTCGGCAGAAACTTACAAACTATGACGGAGGTTGTTCAGCCTCATGAAGTCTCTAGATCAGGGATAGGCAACATTTTTTGGCTGGAGTGCCAAAAAACCCACAGTGTCTACCTTGGAAGGTGCCGGAGTGCCTGCATTTAGAAAAACAAAACTGGGGGGGTGGTACATAGCAGGACGCACTGCATATTAGTGTTATAAGGACTCTCTCTATATATAATTAAACTATTGTTGTATGTAAAATAAATAAGGTTTTTAAAATATTTAAGAAGCTTCATTTAAAATTAAATTAAAATTCAGATCCTACCAGTTTGGCGGCCATCGGTGGCACCAGGCTGGGGCTGGGGCCTGTGCAGGGCTGAGGCCGGTGGCGGTGCTTGGCTGTACCCGGGGCCATTGGTTGTGCTGGGATGGGGCTGGGGCCAGTGGTGGTGACAGGCTGGGGCTGGGGGCCAAGCAGGGTTGAGGCTGGCAGCGATGCCTGGCTGGGGCCCATTTAGGGCTGGGGCTGGCAGTGGCACCCAGCTGCGCCAGGGGCTGTTGGCAGTGCCAGGATGGGGCTGGGGCCAGCGGTGGTGCTGGGCTGGGGCCTGAGCAGGTCTGAGTCTGGTGGCAGCATCCAGCTGCAGCTGGGGCCATCAGCAGTGCTGGGATGAGGCTGTGGCTGTTGGCAGCACCAGGATGGGGCCCACACAGAGCTGAGGCTGGCAGCGGCATCCGGCTGGGGCTGGGGCTGGGGCTGGTTCCGATGCCGGCACTGGGATGAGGCTGGGGCCTGTGCCGGGCTCTTACTGGGCTAGGGTTGGCAGTGGTGCAAGGCTCTTCCCAGGCTGCAGCCAGCCACATGCTCCTGGATCTGTGCGCGGGATCTGAGTGTGGCTGTTCCCACCCTGAGGGGCGGGAGGCAGTCTGCATGCCAATCAAAATCATGTTGCATGCCATAGGTTGCCGACCTGTGCTCTAGATGATGATGGTGGTAAACAAGATCACTATGCAGTTTGGAAGCTAGGCAAAGATTTTACATTTGGATTTGAGTTCCTTATGATGATTCAGAGATAGCTAACTGTGATAGTTCAGAATCCCTTAGAAAGATTCTGATTTTGAGGTTTTAGTTTATATTAGGGGTGACAGCTGAAATTTTGGGAGAGATTTTGAGTGCATCTCTCCCATTCTACTAGAAGGTCCTTAAAACATTCAGAATTGTTATTGTAATATGTAACCACCAGTTTTATTCATCTTGTAGTCACAGCACTTGCTAGACTCTGGAATTCCTGCCCGTGCATTCAATAGCTAACAAAAAGAGCAAGTGTTATGTGTTGACTAAGGGCTTTTCTGTACTGTTGCAGTTGCAGAGACCAAGGAGAACAGGGCTCAGCATCAGCGGACCATGTCCACTGATGTACTGCTGGTCTGGAAATTCACCCCTCAGCCTGTTCCAGGCTTGTCCCCAGCAGCTACTCTTGGACCTTTTAGAGACCAAATGCTCAAGAGCAGGGGTTTTGGCTGAGATTTGAGCAGCCTCACTGGCAAACTTCTGGATCCAAAGTGGGCCTGAGAACTTGGGTTACATGATCTGCCCTGCCCTCACCGGGACCTGCCACTGCAAAGATATAGGTAAGATCTAAAGGTGTAGGTTCAACCTATGGAAGAAAGAATGTGGCTTATGGTTGAGATGAAGGATTTATTTTGAATTTAGGTGCAAGTGTTTGTGCAGACTTTTATACAAAATTCAAGAATAACTTCTTAGAATTTTGTGCATCAGTTTGTTTCAACAGGTTGTGCCTTTGCAATTTGGAGTTCTGATCCCCAGTTTGCTTTTCCTAAGTATTTGAAGATGATTTGGTTTACATGTTGAGCTAGAGCAGGGGCAGGCAATTATTTCGGGTGGAGGGCAAGCCATCGAGGGCCGCTTCACAGGCAGCCAGGGGCAGATAAATATTAATTTTCTAAACATTTTAGGGGTCCCGCGGGCTGGATAGAATGGCCTGGCGGCTGCATTTTGCCTGTCCCTGAGCTAGAGGGTACCATCAGCACATCCTGAAAATGATTTGTTCAGGAGTGGGGGTTGGAGAAGAAAGGGAAAAATCATTTGGATTGGTTGTTGATGGCTCTCTACTCTCCAGGTCAGAAGGACCTGAAGAAGGACAAATAACCTTGCTAGTGAATGAAATACATTTTAAGGAATGTTTCAATACAACTTTTCAGTTGTATTCTGTGAAGTTAAGAAAGAGTTTGGAAGATGTTGGAAGAAAATTTTGCCTTCTTTCCCCTTCTCTCTTGATGTTAAGAGATGTGTGTGGAAACTGGGTCGTGGGTTCTTGGGAATTATCATGCTTGACAGCCTCTTCCCAGTGCTTTGGGTTTAGATCACAACAGCTCTCCTATGCCTTCTTCTCCATTGCTGGGAAAATTCTTACTTGCATCCTTCTGAATCGCCTCCTTCCCCTTGCCGAAGATGTCCTTCTGGAATCCTAGTGTGGTTTTAGGCCATCATGGGGTACCACCGACATGATTTTTGTTGCATGACAGATCTAGGAGAAGGGTAGAGAGCAATACTAGGAGCTGTTTATGGCATTCATTGACCTAATCAAGGCCTTCAACTTCATCAGTTGTGAAGCCTTATGGAAGGTGCTGACTAGGTTTGATTGTCCACTGAAGTTCATCAGCATCCTCAGGCTACTCCATGATGGGATGACTGCCATAGTCCTTTGCAATGGATCATAGACAAACTCATTTACACTCTGTACTGGTGTCAGTCAGGGCTGCATGATCCCCCCAACTCTTTTCTCCATTTATGTTGCTGTGATTTTGATCCTCATGTCTGACTGCCATCTTCCTGGAACTGGGGTTGAGTATCAAATGGATGGTCAGCTTTTCAACCTGTGGCACCTTCACAACAGAACCAAAGTTGCCAAGACTGGCATGACTGACTTTCAGCACACTAGTGATTTATTATCCTCGTTCACACTGAGACCAATCTGCAGTCCACCCTTGACCTTTTTTCAGGTGTCTATCAGGACTTCTGTTTTTAATGTTGGGAATACCAAGGAGCTCCATCAGCCTTCCCCAGCACAAGGTGCTCCCCGAATCCCACAAATTACAATTGATGGAAAACCCCTGGACAATGTCAAGCATTTCCCATGCCTTGGCAGCCACCTCTCCCAGTCAGTCAGTCTTGACGTAGAAATCAAACAGAGGATTTACTGTGCCAGTATATCCTTCAGAAAGTTGCTTCTCCATGTCTTTACAGACCAAGATCTGCAAATGGAAACTAAGATCCTGGTCTGCAATGCAGCAGTTATCTTCATGCTTCTCTAGGGGTGTAAGACATGGGTGACATTGAAACCATCTTAAGTATTTGGAATGGTTCCATCACTGTTGCCTTAGGAAGATCCTTTGCATTAGATGGGAAGACCATTGCACCAATGCCAGCATCCTCCATGCAGCTAACATAACCTGCACTGAGGCAAAGATCATGAAACATCAACTCCACTGAGCTGGCCACTGTGTGCAGATGGCTGACACTTGTCTCCCGAAGCAAGTCCTCTTCTCTCAATTCAGTCATGGTAAAAGGACCCATGGAGGACAGAAGAAGTGCTGCAAGGCATACCTTACAAACTGGGAAGTGCTGGCTGGTAAGAGATCTCAATGGCACAGCGCCACCCATCAAGCCACAGCCCACTTTGAAGAGAACTGTCTTGCTCAGGAAGCTGAGAAACGGCAGAGGAGGAAGGGAAGCTGGCCAACAGCTGTGCCCCCGGCAAGGCACCACTTGTTATATCTGTGGAAAAGCTTGCAGAGCATGGATTGAACTCCTCAGCCATATTAAAACCCACCAAAAATTCCCACCCCACAGCAGAAATCATCCTTGTATCGGGGGGATAGCCAAAGACTTTTTAGGTCAGAAGGACCTGATGAAGGACAAATACCCTTGCTACAGAATGAAATAATTTTTAAAGAATGTTTCAGTACAACTCTTTAGTTAAATTCTATGAAGTTAAGAAAGGATTTGGAAGACATTTGAAGAAAATTCTGCCCTCTTCTCCCTTGATGCTTGGAGAGATGTGTATGGAAACTGGGTCATGGTTTCTTGGGAATTATCGTGCTTGACAGCCTCTTCCCAGCCTGTGCTTTGGGTTTAGATCACAACAGCTTTCCTACGCCAAGCAAGGACAAGCCTAGGCATTGTCTGGATTGTACAACTGTAAGGAAGGTGTGGGCGATGCAAAAATTGGTGGTTTTAATTAAGTGGGAAGTACTCTTTTGCCTAACTCTGTTGCACCACACTTGTTATGGAAGTATATCAACGAGATTTAGACCCTAACGCCTGAGTCATTAAAGATTGCATGGCACTTTTTGCAAGCCAACAGGTCTTTCTTACCCTGGTTCCAATATGGGTAATTAAATATTTTCTCTATCTAAAAATTACCCCCACAGAATATTTTGTAGTTTTGCTGCATGCTGCTAAGAAATGTCATATTTTACTGGTGTACTGCAGCAATGGAAGAAGTTTTGTGTGTGTGTGAGAGAGAAAGAGAGAGAGAATATGATTTCTGGATGAAGAGAACCTTATAAATGAATGATGTAATTACAGCCACAGTTGTATATCTAATTTACTTTTAAGAAGTGGATTAAACTGCTAATCATGAAGTTGAGGACTTTGAAACCCAGAAAGGGAATGGTGATCATTCCTTTTATCCAAGAACAGTACAATACACTGTTCTCTTTGCCATTAAACTTAGTGATGAAAATGAACCTCTTGCTCTAAGACTAGAAGCCAGTCAGACATTTCTAGGCCAGTTTTGCATACCGTCAGTATAGATGTCTGAGTTGTGCTGGTTTTTTGGTGAGCTGACAAGCTTTTTAGGCCTGGTTTGCATTATGTAGGTTTGCTGGCTGAGCTATGAGCATGTCCACACTCAAACCTGCTCCAGTATGGCAGGATCCCTACTTTTTACTGATAGCTGTCAAATGGTGCATGTAAACATGCCCATGCCCTCTGCCACCTGCCACAGCCCCTTCAGTAGCTGATGCCCTCCTAGGGTCCACTTTGCACCCTACTAACTAGTGAAGTGAAACTATCCAGAGCTGTTGGAAGTCTTGAGAATGTGCACATGCTTTGGAGGCTTCCCTGTGGTAGCCATTGTCTTCCATTGGGACTTCTGCCAGCAGAAGCCTTGGAGTGTAGATAGAGGTAATTTTGTGCAATCGCCTAAGTCTAAGCACAAAGTACACCTGGAACCCCATCCAGCCCCCACTGCCATTTGTGTAAGAGCCTTGAGGGTTGTTGGTTATAAAGAACCTCATTGCTCACCTTTGATGGGACCTTTGAATCAGGCCCACACGTGCAGTGAAAAGCGGGACAGAGAGTTTCTCAGTTCTTCACTTAGTCCCTTTTGTTTCTGGATTCTTATGTACGAGCACAAGGCTGCAACTGCTGGGTGGCAGATGCTGCAGGAGATGGTTTATTTTAAAAAACCTGTTCCGGGGGTGGTGGTGGTTGTTGTGTGTGTGTTTTTATTTTTGTTTTTTTTTGCAAGGATAAATTCTGAGCTTTGGGTTTAAAACTTGTAAAAACTCTTTTGGACACACCCAAAATTCTGGGCCACACTTAACTTGAGGAGGGTGGAGGGGAAAAAAAGTGTTAAGTTTCTGAAGTGGGATGTTTTCATTGTAACCTGAAATACTGGAAGTAGCTGTGGCTTAATAATGACAACAAACATTGTGTTAGGTGGTGTCATGCTGGAGGCTCCATGTGCACTTTACAAAAGATGGTCAGAATCCTGTTATAACAGTGGTGCTTAGACTATAGGCTGAATCTACTTAGTGGCACTGGGGGATCAGTGGCAAGCAGCTCAGCTCTGTGCATCCCCTTCTCTGCCCTGTGCCATGCTGCTGATCCCCTCTGCAGCCAGAGGTAAGGTCCTCTCCCTTCCTACAGGCCTCCCTTTGAGTAGGCAGCTACCCCCCTCCCCTCTCCTCCCCTTTCTTCTTCTGGCAGAGAATGGTGGCTACAAGGCAGCCAGGTTGCAAGCACGCAGCCCACTGCTCCAAAAGGTTGAGCTCCACTGTATTAAAAGATTAATGTGGGAGGATCTCTGCACCAGCCAGGAGGTCTGTTGACTTCACTGAGGCTTCATGAAGGCAGCAAGGCCCATCCACATGGATGTGCTTCGAGGGTCAGAAACCATGTATTTAATTTGTCCTTTGAGTCCCTCTTTCCAGGTGGCCCATAAAACCCACAGCCTCCCCTTGCTCACAGGTCAATATTATAGATATGACAGTGAGAGTCAGAATGAGTGTGCCATTAAAAAAATCAATGGAAAGCCTATGGAAGTAGCAAAATATGTTATGCAGTTCATTGCTGAGTTATTTTGGCTTTTTGTTACCCACCAGTTGCTTTCTCCTCTCTGTGAAAGACGCTGGCATTTTGGACTCTCAGGGCAGTCTGTGATACATTTCCAGTTGATTTCAATGGTGTAAGATCAGCCCAAGTTATGCAAAAAGTTGTATACACACTTATCCTTATATACTTAGAGCCAGATTTTTAGCAGGTTCTAAGCATTGTGGCTGCTTTGGAGTCAATAGGGTTATGGTCACTTGCTAAGGATCTAGTGCTTCGCTCTTAGATGTTAAGTTTCTCAGGGCAGGGACCTTGCCTTTTTAATGTTCCTGTAAAGTCCATAGCACACTTTGGTGCTATTTAAATAATAATTTTATAGGGCTACTTTCAGCTGCAATAACTTGGACTGTGAGCTTGACTGATTCACAGGCTACATCAGGTTAGCCTTGGCTAATATGTGGGTGGGTCATCGTAAGGCAGCAGGGGCAGCCTTTTTGGCAGGTGTGCCACAACTGTATTTTATGCTTCCTGCCTGATCTGCTGCTCTGTTTTCTGCTCCCTTCCTTGTATTCCCTGCCTGAGTTTCTGCTTTGATTTTTTTGCTTCCTGCCCTGTCTACTGCTGTGCTGCCTGTCCCTTCCCCAATCTGCTGTGTGCCACACACACATAGGCTATGTATGTCATTTGTGGTACCCCCACCATATGTTGGCCATCCCTGTCCTAAGGAAACCTATACACTGATTCTCCACTGCCTCACATCGCAGTAGCCATTTACATACGTAAAATGTGAACAGATCAGAATGACAGTATTTTACACTTACCTTGTCCCCATGTAAGTGGAATGGAGAATCAGGTGTCTAGGGAGCCAAAAACAGTGGTGTGTGTGATTCAATGTTTGATGCTTTTCTCTCTGAGTTGGCACTAAGCTAAAATCCTTTAGCTGGTGTACCTGGGTACTGTGCTGCTGGAGGCACTGCCTTTCAGATGACATGTAAAAACTGAGGTCCTGACCAAGCTGGCTTTTATTAAAGAGCCTCTGTCATTTTTCATGACAACAGGTATATTATACCTGTTTCCAAGTCCCTGACTACTAGCTTGGGCAGTTATGTTCAGTGTGCCTAAAATCCCCTCTTTGTTTCCCTTAAATTGTTGTCTAACATATTGTCAGATAGCTGCCATATTCCCCTTTATAGCTAGGTGAAGTTAATTTGTGAATGAACAACTCTTGCAAATTTGCCATGAGTCTTGTAATAGTTGGTGTTTTGCATAAAGCCCCTGGAATTGTGATTTATTTTAAATTGTAGCTTCCGTTGGAAAAAAAAAGAAAGCCTCTGCCTATTCTTGCTGTGTTGAAAATGCAACAAAAGTATATGGTAACTTGATCAACCCCCCAAAATTCATGTTTTTGAGGGCCTGACTTTTGAACAGTTGGAGCTGACTACTGATTTCTGAATACTAGTTCATAAAGAATGGGGTGCTGAAAGTCCCAAAGCTGATTGATATTAATAGGCCTCAATTGTTCACATATCTGTCTTGGCTTGTCTTTTCCTAAAAATCTAGCTCACGACAGGTAAAAAAAAAATCTGACACCTATCAGAGGCCTTACAATGCTCTCTCTACTTAGAATTTTAGGTAACCATTAAGTATTTGTACTGTATCTTTAGGGATGGAGGGATTTAGGGAATGTCAGTTACAAATGTAACTTCTAGCTGATTAGAAAGCTCTGTAGAAGGTTTCTGATCAGTGAACAGCACAGATTTCCTTATGTTCCTGAAGCAGCAAATCTGACACAAAGATTTTGGTTATAAGGAGTTATGTGATCTCCCTCTTGTTTTCCCTAATGTGCTAAATCACAGCTCTGCTGTCATTTTGTTTCTTGACTAGTAGAACTAGGTAAAAATTATCCAGTCGAAAATGCTGATTCAGTGGAATCAAAACAGTTTACAGGAATGTGCTGATTCTTTTGACTTTGTTGAAGGCAGGTGGGTTGATTGGCCTTGCTTGCTTCCTTCCTGGGATTTGTCCTTCCTGCTGGTGGACTACATGGCTCCCAGGCTTTCTACTTGGTCATCTCCCTGGGCTGCCCACTTGGTCAGCAGTCTGCCTAGTTCACTGGGTTCCCTGCTGTGTAGTCTGGAAGCCAGGCAGGGACCCTAGTGAACATACTTAATTCTACAAGTAGCAAAACCTTTCTGTAGCTAGCATGCGTCTGAATTTCCAAAGTAAAATATTGCAAATGTTCAGTTCCATGAAAAATGTTGTGGCTTTAGCTGTTAGGGCTGTGCGAGGCTTCGGACAGGGCTGCGGATCAGGAGATGCTTTGGGATCTAAGAAGCACATCCGGGTCACAGCACCTCCTCGCTCGGCTTACCAAAGAGCTTCGGAGCCACCTTGGAGATCTGGCCATAGGGTATAATGGGGAAACAATAAAATATCTGTAACTTTGTTGTTTTTCATCCAATTTCGATGAAATTTTCAGAGATGGTTGACTCTGCAGTAAGCATTGAAGCCTGCCAAGTTTCAAGATGATCGGTGCAGGGGTTTGGGGGAAATGGCACCCCAAATTCTTGAAAGCAAAACTCATGTCATATCTAGGCGTTACAACATAGCAGAGTGAAAACTGCAGAGGTGGTAGCTCTTACTGAGGCCACCAAGCCTGCCTAGTTTCAAGAAGATCGGTGCATGGTTTTGGGGCAGCTGTACTCCAAATTGTTGAAAGCAAAACTCCTGTCACGTCTACGTGTTACAACACAGGGGGGTCAAAACTGCAGGGCTGGTAGCTCTTACTGAGGCCACAAAGCCTGCAAGGCTTCAAGAAGATCAGTGCAGGGGTTTGGGGGAAATTGCCCCTCAAGCTATGGACAAGCAAAACTCGTTCCGTGGGTGTTTGTGGGACTGACTGTGTCTGTTCTGGGGAGGGGAGACACCGCTGCAGGCCTGGCTGCTAAGCTGCTGTGTTACCAGTTACCAATCAATCAATCATGATTCACTCAGGGCCTAAGGACTCAAGGCCCAGCTCAATACACAGGACCTAGCTGCTACATAACTTAACAAACATCAATTAGCACCTACAAAACCAGGCTAAGGAGAGGAAAGACTCAGTACAGACAATCAACTGCCCCAAGACAGAGACATCTTTGCACAGTTTTGCCTGTCAGCAGCTAGAGGTGCAGGGCCCCAGAGCCTCCCTGCACCGATCTCCTCGACAGCTGGCAGGCGTCGTGGCTGCAGCAGGGGCCACCGTCCCTACAGCTGTCACCCCGCTGCGCCTTAACACATGCAGTGTCACCCATGGCACGAGTTTTGCTTGTCTGCAGCTTGGGGTGCAGTTCCCCCCAAACCCCTGCACTGATCTCCTTGAAACTTGCCGGCTTTGTGGCCCTAGTAAGAGCTACCAGTCCTGCGGTTTTGACCCCCCTGTGTTGTAACACATAGACATGACATGAGTTTGGCTTTCAAGAATTTGGGGTACAGTTCCCCCCCCCAACCCTTGCACTGATCTTCTTGAAACTTGGTAGGCTTCATGCTCTCAGCAGAGGTTACAATCCCTGCAAGTTTCATCCAAGTCAGACAAATGCAACAAAGCTATACGTATTTCATTGATTCCCCATTATACCCTATGGCCAGATCGCGGTGGCTCTGAAGCTCCGGAGCCGCTTCAGCTGGATGTAAGCAGAAACCCAGTCTGGAGCTCTAGATCGGATCATGGCCATCCAAAGCAGCTGGATCTGAAGCCGGATTGAATCACTACCGACTTGCACAGGCCTATTAGCTGTTTGTCCTGATTTGTGAGGGGTTATTTTTTATTTGCAATTTTTTTGCGGGGATAGATAATCCATTGTCCAATGGCTGGATGTTGCAGGCTAAGATGTAAACCATATTTACTTCAATCCAAGATGAGTTTTTTTTCCCTCATTCAACATGGGGGAAAAGCCCTTTGGCTTGGATTATAATAGAAGGTGGGGGTAGGGGTGGGAGGGGAGCTGCTGTGGCTCTGACTCCAGCCCTGACCCAGGCTTGGGGTCAGAATCAAAGCCACAACAGCTACCTTCCTCCACTTCCTCCTGCCCTCCACCCCACCTCCCCTCTACACCTGCCCCTTGTAGCCTCTGGTCCGTCTCCCTCCATCAGACATGACTTTGGCCCCATTCTTTTGGGGGCACACAGTGTAAAGTAACTCAGACCTTGTCTGGCCACACAGCAGCAGTGGTAGTTGCAGGATGGGGACGCAGAGAGAGCAGGGTACAGGTGGCAGGGGAGGGCAAGCATTGGACGGGGGGCAGGCAGCTGGGGGGCAAGTGGTGGGGGGCAAAGGGCAGGGGCCAGGCCACTTATTCCCCCTTGCTCCCTGCTGCCCCCCCCCCCCCCCCCACTGCTGCTTTCCCTCCTACAGCATTGGGGAGGGGGATGAATTTAAGACAACCCTCCAAAAATTAGATTCTAGACATGGAAAATTATAGCTATATACTACATCCAGTGCTCATGCTCCCCAGCTGGTGCTTGCAGGGGGGCACCAGCGCTCCTGCCTGCTCCCTCACCCATCGCCTAAGCAGGGGGTTCACCAGCACTCAGGGAGTGCACATCCATCCCCTATGCGTTGCCACTGGTAAATAGGGTATCATAAGGTGTAAAGTACCTTCCAGGGCTTACATAGCTTAATGGAGGGAAGCCTTTTCTGTGTCTCCAGGGTGGCTAATGTGGGTTGTGTGATGATGACTGAGTTTCCAGTGGGAAATCTTGAGGGATTGTTTGTGGAAAATCAACCATAGCATACAGTGGAATCAAACTCACGAGCTGTGCTACTGGCACATGAGGTATGAGGATGTTCCAAAGGTATTTGCCTGTAGGACTTTTAGAAACTGCCTGGCTGGATCTTGTGGGTGCCTACAAACATAAGGGGCTGAGGCTTTCATTTGGCCAGCTGGTAGGTTATCACTGTGTGCCTGTGTGTGAATATTGAAACATTAGTGCTCACCTCCTTCTGCTATTCTGCCTGCTTTTATAGTGAAAAACCCAAGACCATAATTCTGAGTTAAAATGTTGCTGCCATGGAAACAAAATATGAGCACTGGTCCCCAACTTCTGAGTCCTGTACTGCTCAACTGTAAGGTTCCAAAGGGTTGACAAAACCAGAACAAGAATGGAGTTAATTCTTTGCACATATATTCTGCTGTCCAGCCAGCAACTTCAAAGCACTTGGCAAACATTGGTGGATTGTCTTCCTTTCTTTGGAGTTGGGTAGTATTATCTCCTGCCCTTCCAGATGGGGAAGCAGAGACACATGGGTGCAGATAGAAGTGACAATTTTTACCCGATCTGGCCCCTGGAAGTGCTGTACGGTCATGACCAAACAAAAAGGCACGGCTCCAGAGTGCTTTAAAAGGGCCAGATCCAGTGAAAATATGAACCCTCATTATGTGAGGGTTTAGATGAAGGTGGTCCGAAGTGGAGGGCCCTCAGTAAATTATGTCTGTCCTTGCTGGGAGGCAGGGTTTAGCTAATGCAGCCCACTACTGCTTCTGGCACTGTTTTCAGAATGGGAGGTGGGGAAGGGAGCTTGTTCTGGGGATTGTCCAGCCAGTGCTGGAGGGTGGGGTGAGTGGATTGGAGTCCCCCCTCCCCCCACAACTGAGGTTGGGGGGTTTCAATCCACACCCTTCACACATACTCCAGCATGGCTGGGGAAACCCCAGAACTGACCTCCCTGCTCTGCCTTCCCCGTTCCCACCCTGAGAAAGCACGGAAGATTGGAGAGGAGGGCAGGGTTACGGGATGGATAATGCAGACACACACTCTCTCCCTGAATCAACTCTGAAGTGGAGCTAGATCATCCATCCTCCTGGTCCAACAGTGAATATGGATTCAAGCACCTACACTGAATGCCTTAAAGAGAAATTTGGATGCTTATCTTGCTGGGATCCTATGATTCCAGCTGACTTCCTGCCATGAGTTAGACTAGAGAGCTGCACTTCTGTCTGTGCCTATTGTTTCATTGACTTGTCTCTGGTTACAAGTAAGTTGTAAGCAGAGCCCGGAATGGAGTTTGGATTTCCTGGCTCCCAGGTCTATACTATAAGCACTAGGCTGGACTTAGGACTTTCAAGGGCATAATTCTGCTACCCTTACTCATACTGAATAGTCCCCTGCTCTGTCTGTAGCTCATGTTGAAGTGCTAATACTGTTCCATAACTGCAAGGGAAGCAGAATGAGGCCCTTAATGGTAAGCTAACCTCAAGCTAGTTAGAGAATGGAATGGAAACACACCTGGGATGGGGGATGTAGCTGTCTCTTAGTGGACAGGGCCTAGCACCCCAGTTCTGACCATACTATGGTATGGCAGTGAATGTGTGAGTTGAGCTCCTTTTGCTCTGGGTATCTGCACTGGCATAAACACATCCTTTGCTAAGCAGTTGTACATGTCCCCCAATTTCTGGTTGAGATGCAGAAGCATGGGAAGCTGTGGAGAGAGAGAGAGGGTGAGAGAAAACAAGGTTTTTTAGGGCCAGACTCTGAGTTAGTGTGAATCAGCACAGCTCTGATGAAGGTACACACCGCTTCATGCAAACTGAGAATTTGGTTTTCACTTGTCAGGAGTTTGGGGTTTTGGGTGTCTTATATTGCTATATATTGTGTAATATTAGCCCATGTAGGCAGTCATTAGAAGCAGGCTGAGTAGAAGTTCCAAACTGGCTCTGTGTCTGGACAGCACCAGCTGAGGGGGACAAGGAGACTGGCACTGTCTGCAAAGGTCAGCAAGCATTTGGGGACTGAATCTCATTCTTTCTATTAGCAAAATAAGTTACTAAAACAATATAAACACTGAAAAACCTTCTGATGCATATTGTGGACATTCCCCAGAATATATTTTGTCTTAGAGTTGACAGCCAGTTGAACTGTGTTTAGGTTTAGTGAAAAATAACCAGATTGTCTTTTTTTAAGCTTCTCCCAGAGTATGGGAGCAAGGGGTGCCTGGGAATGGGACAAGGGCTCTCGGGACAATCTTAAGGGCAGTGTTTTAGGGTCTATAAAGTACACTTGTCAGGCAATCTAATGGTATGTGCAATCTTAACATAAATGATGCAATTAGCTGCTACCCAATTAATCAGGCACCCACTAAAAGATTCCAAGTCCTACCTGTTCTAAATTAAAACTCCAAAGACAGAAAAAAAGACGTCTGTGTAAATATATAAGCCTTGCCACATGCCCTGAAGAGAAATAATTGGCTTCAGTGGCCATGTCTGGGCTTCAGATTCATCGTGTCTGGCATTATCACTCTTAACCACAGTATGTGGCACTGCAAGCTAGCTTTCTGGACTGGAAACAGTGTAGATCAAGGGTTGGCAACATATATATTGTCCATGGGCTGGATTCAGCCTGCAGAACCATAGAATCTAGTCCACGAAACTGGGGGTGGTCTTGCGCCTGGGCAGCTTTGCCTGTGCGGTGGCTGGATGGTTTTGTCTGCCATACTTTGACTGGGAAGCTACGGGAGCTTTGTCCATGCCATGGTCAGGTGTCTAGGGGGGCTTTTCCCACACTGTGGTGGTGGAGGTAGCATGTCAGGTTGGGATCACTGATCTGCTGCAGACCTGAAGTGGGTTAATTTGGCCCACTGCTCCAAAAGCTTGCTTGCCTCTGGCTTAGATGCATCTGCATGCTGCCAAGGTCAAGGCTAATTGTTTTCCCATCTTAGCAGTACTAGGTAGCCTGCCCTTGGTACTTTGTGGAGATAGCTATGGATCTTCCAGTCCATGGAACTAGCATGTGCAAAGCTGCACATAATGCTTGAGGGTAGCACTTCAGAGCATGGTGTATTAGCAGTCTAGACATGACAAATCCAGAGAGAAAAAGTGTGTGTGTGTGTGTGTGTGTGTCTGAGGGGTGGGGCAGAGGGTGAGTGCATATCTATAAAGTAACCAGACTAGAAAGGGCTTCTTAGCTCATGACATATATGACATATATAATATATGATATCAAAACCACAACCAGGAAGCTAATTGAACACAGTCCAGACTACCAAATAGAATGATACTATCCATGCATGAGATTTCCAAGCAGTCTTCAGGAGCAATTCCCTTAAAAGCACACTTCAGTAGTGTAATCTGGAGGAGACAGGCCTGGATCCTCAGCAAGGTCTGCATCTTCTTAATGTTACAAGCATCTGGCTAAGAGCAGGTGAGAAAAGTGTATATGGCCATCTGAAAATCGGTCCCTGAGCTATTAGGATTGCTCAGTTGCACACCAGCTAACCCGAAGATGTCCCTCTCAAGAGGAGGGAAATCTATCTTTCTGTTTCATGTACCTGATCAGCATCTCTTCCATGGTAGGCCTGTTTGCTGCCTTTGGTTACATGGGCTTGCCCACTACATTACTGAGAGCCACCACTTAGTAGAGTGGTGAGAGAAAAAGAGCAACACTTGGTTCTGGGAGACAAAAAATGACAAAAAAGGAACATGCATCTGGGTCAAAGGTTAAAAAGAAGTGTACCATTGGGGTACACCGAGCAGAGCGCTCCAGACAGTGCCCGCTGACTTTCAAAGGTGGCCACTCTTCCATGGTAGGATGCTGTAGAAATTTGCCGAAGTGAAGAGAGGTGGGGTTGCCTAAGAGGAGGGGAGGAGGTGGGGAATGGCGCAAAGGAAGGGGGAAGTGCTGTTTGGGAGATAGGGGAGTGTTTCAGATGTAGGAGATGGTGTGGTGGATGTGTACCAAGAGTGGGAAAAGGAGAGAGAAATTAAATGTGTTGACCGGCTTGAGCAGCAGCAAGCTCAGGAGGTAGGATTTATGTGGGACTGGTGCCTGAAGATGTGGAGCTTAAGTATGGAGTCCCAAGAAAAGAAGCTCTGGGGGCAGTTGTTGAGGCAGGAGGTTTACTTGAAACAGGATTAACTGGGTTGTCAAAGCGCCACTTTGTCTATCCCAGCTGGGCTTTGCAGGCATGTCAACAAAACGTTGTGATCGACAGCATCAAAGGCAGACAGCAGATCTGAAAGAGACAGCATGGACACTTGATCTTTCTGCACTGCCATCAACCAACAGAGCCACGAGCTGAGTAACAACAGTGGCAATAATCCTCTGTGCAACACGCAGGCACCTCAGAGGGAATGCCAGTGAGCTCCCTGCCACAGAAGGTCCTTAAGAGCCTGGGCAATTTTCAGACTACTCATAGCACTTGCTGCAGGTGGGAGTTTTCACTGAGCAATGGGACCTCAGGCTGGTTTCCATTAAAGCAGGCAAGGGAGGTGTGGCAGCGTTCAGCCCTCAGGCAGTTGGTGATTTGGCAGCCTGCAGCATTGCTGTTCATTCTAATACCTCTTCACCCAAGCCTGTTTAACAGGCTGTTCCCTGCTCTCAACAGTGTGTTTGCAGTTGTCTCCTCGGAGATGGCACAGACAGGAATTTGGTCTGCACGTTTGTTGAGGGCACAGGGGAGGAAGGCTCCAAGAGCACCATCCTGGCTGTAGCAACTGTCCTTCACAGAGCTTGTCAAAAGTATGAATCCTGCCAATGTTTGGTCCAAGATGGGCAGAGTCTGGAGGTCTGGGGTCAGTCTAAACAAGGTTCACATTGCCATTTCCCTTTCGTCAAACTTTCCACCCAACCATTGTGTCAGATAGAGGGGCATAGGGAGCTCATTCAGTGCCTGGGGAAGTGGGGTGTTATGCTTCACAGGGGAAGGAAAGTCTTACCTGCCCAGGTTGTCTGCACATTGAAGGCACCTGCTGCCACTGCTGCTGTTCTAGCAACATTAGGAGCTGCACCTGATGCCTTCTTCACTCCTGCCCATATACTGTTGGGTGCAGGGTTGTGCCTGCTATACCAAAGACTCACAGCGAGTCCATGGAGCACCATTCTTTTCACCCAACTCATCTCCTGTCCCTTCAGATACATGGGGGGGAGGGTTGTGCTGTCCAGCTCCTATGGCCAGGTAGTGCAGGACTGCCCCTTCTGGGGCAAAGACTCCCAGAAGGACAGTTCTGGTGCTCCCTCATAGTTAGTGCCCGGAGATGGTGCCCCACTTGCCCCCTCCTCCGTAGTTACACTATTGGTCAGAAGGTCTGGATTAATCAAGGAAAGCAGTTCCCTGGGGCAGGAAGGGTGTAGTAATGTGTAGGGTACAGTAATGTGGTTTCCCATCTGTCCCCAGACACAGTGGTGCCATTTACATTTGCATACACTAATTCATTTAGGAGGGGAAAACATCTGTTCTCTGTTGGGATACCATAAGGCCCTGCCTTTCCCTCACCCCCTTTCTCTTTGCTTTCTCTCTCCCCAGTTCTCTGCCTCTCCTCCAGTCTCTGTCCATCTTCTCAGATACTCTGTCCCCGTGCAGGCTATTATTGTTGCTTTCCCTCTCTTGCTTGACTCAGCACTGCCTTGTACCTAGGGTTCCCACTGGAGGGATCAGCTTGGCCTCTCCCTACTTCTCTACCTTTTCCTCTTCATCTTTCTTGATCTGTGTCAGCCTGTCATTTTTTGTCTCCTTTTTATTTTCCCTCTTTGTCTCTCTCTGCTTTGACTGCATGCTGTCTGTCGGTCCCAACAGCAGGCACCCGAAGTTCCCACACTAATAGTGTGTCTTTCTGTTGAGTGCTGTTCATATTCACTGTTGTAAGAAAAAAATCCACCTTAGTGGGGAAGAGTCTGTCATGAACTGAAAAGAAAAAGCATGGTTTAAAGGCAGGATTCAAACAGGGGACATGACTCATTGATAGAGAGAGGTAGGGAAAAGGAGTTGGGAGTGGGGAAGTTCCAGAAAGATGTGAAAGCAGAAGTGGCACCTCCAATTGAGGAGAGTCTTGGCCAGCCGGGGATTGGTAGAAAGGAGGTGGAAGTTTGGGGAGAAGAAAGCGGGGAGGAAGGAAGTAGGGAAGAGCAAAGGGTAAAGGATAATGGTGACTTGAGGTGGGGATGAGTGAATAGGGAGTTGGAACCATTCTAATTACGGAGCCATCAAATAGTTCAAATATTTGAGCCCTTTTGTTCCCCTGTATCTAGAACTAATACCCAGCCACAAACCTTAAATATTCTTAACCTTCCTTCTTTTTTAAGAATATGACTTCCTTGATCTCTTGCTTTCCTGGTAATAGCTAGAAGCACAGATGCTGAGGTACAATACTTCCAGCTTGCCTGCAACTAGGAATTATTGGATGTCTTGAGATACAGTGCTTCGTCTCACGGGACTCCCGCTTCTAAGAACTTCCTACGTTACAGAGGAATAAACCACACAAAGATGTACTCAGTCCTGATGTAAGCCAACTGAACTGAGAGGAGTTACAGTGGTGATGAATTTGTCTTTAATGTGCGAAGTGCAGAGAACAGATGAAAAGAAAACACATTGTAAAATATTAAGCTCTCCATTTAAATAGGAAACTCATAACAAACAGCAGCTATTCAGTTTTGTAGCGTGCAAGAGGAAGGAGAGGTCGATATTTCAGGATGGAGAAGTATTTTCTTTCCTTCTTTTTTCTCCTCCTTAAATCTGATATTTATATTATAAAGTCTCTGTAAAGATTTGGAAGCGTTGTCCCACATGCCCTGCCTTCCTCCTGTCATCCACCTTTATGATCTGTAGATTTGCTGAAACACTGGTGATACCCATTTTGCTAATCTGCACCCCGCATAATTCATGTGCTCACACAAAGAAAATGAGGGTCCTCCCATTCGCTTGTACCCCATGCTCCACTCCTCAGAAATTTTACACCTGAGAGCAGTAGCAAACCCTCGTAAGGATATCTCTTCATTATTTTAACAAAATGTGCTACAGATAATTTACCAGTCTGCCAGGAAGCATTGTTATCAATAATTAAAGCCACACTATAGTTGAACAAAGTACACTGTGTGATGCATTATCCTTTTCTATATCATTGTCTTTGTTCACTTCTTCGCTAATTTGCAATGTGAATTTGCTTTCAATAGGACTCCTGGCCATTTGTGTGATTCAGCAAGGCTCTACGCTGTTATTTGTGTATTCCCCTGTGTGTGAATCAGCAAGGTTCTGCTTTGTGTGTAGATATATAAAAAATGGTGTACATATTGACTAGCTCCAAGAGCAACTACAGTAAAATGTTGCCATTACGAAATTGTCTGATGACCTATGTGAAAGGTTGAGTACAATATTTCATAACTGAGAATATTTTTACCTCATGGCAAATATTTTGCTTGCTGTTTCCTTCAAAGCTGATTGCTGTTCATTTTATTAGCTTAATGAGATATTCCTCTCCCAGAGGAGTTTGCCCTCCCGGCTTATCTGCTGTGAGCCTCTATAAGGAGAGCCACAGTAGTCTTCATGAGGAAGCAATTGGGCTCTTGAACCATCTTGGGAGGTGGGCCTGTATTTTGTGGAGGGGTACAAGATGAAGAGCCAGTTATACCTGGTAGGAATAATCCTGGACAGGTCTTTCTGTGGTCTTTCATCCCAGACCTACAGCATTTTGTTCCCCTCTCTTCCTTTCTTCTGGCTCCTGCTCTCTTTTTATAACATGTCTTACTGTTTCTTCTCCCATGCATGGTTGACCTTCCAGTGTAGGTTATTTCCTTCCAGTGAGAGCAATAATGTATTTCTGCTTCTGGCTGTCTTGTAGAACTATGGGATCTATGAAATCCTACAGATAAATAAGTCCATATATATTTTTAAAAACCCCATAACAATGGCTAATTTTTGTTTACTGGTCTAAGCTATGTGAAGTAGTTAACACTGTTACTAAGGTTGCTTGACACTTTGTGGTACAAGAGCCCCTTTTTATTTGCTTGTAATTTAGCCAAATTATAATTGTTCAGGCTGAATATTCCATGTTTGGCTCCTGTTTCAGATTAAATTTTTTGGAAAAAATTTCTGCCTAACTGCTTGAGCCATTTTCAGAATAAGGCTGGGGGGAAATGCTCTGTTAGGCCCATGTTAAAAAAATAATTGAGGCTTTTGTTTGACAAGCACTGTTGCCCTCATGGCTTGAATCGGGGACTTGAAATTTAGCACAGGGTGGTTTCAGGCAGGGGTATGTCTTATGCTGTTCCCATGGAAAGCCAACCACATTCAGCTATGATGAAAAATCAAAGTTTTCACGTGCCCAGTAGAGATTCATAGATTGTAGCAGATAGATTTCTGGCAGATTCCATTTATGTTGGACTTGGTCCAGACTGGGGCTGAGCAGTACTTTTCCTGTAATTGCATTTATGGGCTGCTGTAGTTCATGCTGGGGCAGGTTTCTGGGTCTCAGAGCAAGGATTCCATCTCTTCTGTGCTCCTGGACTCTCCTGCCTGCCACCTGATTATCCAATTATAGCAGTCTCAGTAGGTGGACTTGCAGGTGGTATATTTTGGAACAAGAAATATAGCAGGTAAGGGAAGACTGGAACCTGAGCCTGGCACGAAAGAGAAAAATGGGGTAGAGGATTGTGAATTGGAATAAGGTAAGACTAGGAGCCAGAGGTGGGATGTGGAATTGGCTGTTGTGGAGCCTGGGAATAGGATGTGGGGGAACTGTCGGGTGGAACTGGGATCTAGTTAGGGTACTGGTATGTAGGTTTGGGGAGACTTGAGATCGGACAGGAAGCCTGGGTAAACAGACTGGGACGATATGTTGGGTAAAATACTGAGATTGGATGAGAGTGGAATACTGGGACTGGGAGCCAGTAGGGTTGGAGAACATGGTGGGAGGGTAGCGACAGTGGACAAAGGTGGGGGAGATGGACGGACTGAATGAAAGTCCCATAGAAAGGGAATTATGCTGGGTGAGATAAGTGGAAGTGCGAGTAGTGAGTGGGAGGAAGACTGCAGTAGAATGTGCGAGACTAGCACGTGTTGGGTAAGAAGAATAGGACTGGGATGAGAAGCCCAAAATGTAGCCACTGAGACAATGAAGATGAGACGAATGGGACTAGAATGAGGGGACAAGATTAAAATGTAGATAGGATGGAGGGAATGGTCAAGAAGATGTTGTTAGGGTTGGGTTACACAGATGAATCTGTGCTCACTAGAACATGCTCTTTTCCAGAGCCTGGAATGAAATCCATGATCCATGAATTTCACCATTGTTTTGCTTTAAGCAAGTAATTCTGAAGCTCTCTGGCAACACATGTGTCACCTCCTCTTATCCATGGAGGATGATAACCTACAGTTGCTACTGGTCACTCCATGTCTAAGTATGGACAGTCAAAAATCCCAAGGCTGTATCAATACAATCTTTGCAGGTTAGTCTAAGATGCATAGATTGAATTGATAAGCAAGTGAACAGACATTCTCTTTTGATTCTGGAAATGCACCGATGTGCCTCCAGGGACTTGGGCTAGAAGCCTGGAGTGCTAAAGTATGCTTCCCTGCTCTGCTGGAGAAACAGGATGGGCCCAAGGCTAGCCGGCCCACCCTGTAAGGGAAGGTTTGCAGGGGAGGTGCAAAGCATCCTGAGATGCTGGGGGATTGTGAGTTGACTTGAATCTGAAGGATTCAAGGCTTTATGAGCACTCATGGTGCTCTGGTGTGGTGCCAGAGGGCTGGAAGAGGGCCAGTGTGGTTCCCATCTTCAAAAAGGGGAGGAAGGAAGACCCAGGAAACTACAGGCCAGTTAGTCTTACCTTGATCCTAGGCAAGCTATTTGAGAAAATTATACTGGCACATATCCATGAGGGGCCAGCAGGGGACTGCATGCTTAGGGGCAACCAACATGGGTTCATCAGTGGAAGGTCCTGTCAGACCAACCTGGTGGCCT
>NW_017728931.1:52688193-52703946 GCF_001723895.1 Crocodylus porosus
GACTTCCTGCCCTTTGGGCAGGGGGCTGGACTCGATGATCTCCCGAGGTCCCTTCCAGCCCTGATGTCTATGAAATCTATGAAATCAACAGATACATGCACTGCACCCCCATCACTTTGCCTCAGTGCTAGCCAGGGTCTGGCAACACTCCTACCCTGTGAGCTGGGAAAAGCCTGGGACTGTGCAGGCAGGATAAGGGTTTAAACCCCTCCCTAATCAGAGCATCCTGCAGGGGCCTGGGCATGCCTCCCCTCAGCTCAGCACTGTAGAAGGGCAGGGAGGTCTGCTCTAGTTCTCCTCAGCTTCTAGCCTGAGCCACTGCAGGCACGTGCCTGCATTTTCTCAGTCCAGAGGGAAAGTCTGTACACTTGCTAAACTGCTTCAACCTAGACAGGTTAAACTAACCTTCAAAGATTGAATCAATTCAGGCTCAGGGTTTTTGAATGTTTGTCTCTAACCTATGTGTTCAAAGATGAGTAGTGAATGAAGCAGAGGACTGTAGGAAGGGAAAGGATTGTCATGGATATGGCAGCTGAATGCCACCCTGGGGGAATTGGCTTCTGTTCCTGCCTCTGCTATGAAGTTTCTATACCTTTGTATAGGAACCTTGGAAATCTAGGAAACTGCTTTTCACAGATGCCCACTAATGCTTATTTTCTGGCTGCCCAACCTGAGACCTTAAGGTCTAATTCGCGGAAGTGCTGGGCATTTGTAGCTGCAACCAAAGTCAGTGGGAAGCTGCGATTTGAGCACATGGAGTGCAATATAATGCTAAGTGCTCTGAAAAATCTGGTCCTAGGGGTCTCCAAGTGGGTTTTCAAAAGGAGTGAATACTTTTAATGTCAATCTGTGTGCCCCTCCCTTTCCCATATGTGACATGTGGCTAGAAATACCCACTCACTTCACAGGGGTATTAGGCAAATAAATTAATTAATGCTTGCCCTAAGTGATGAGCATCTTAGAAAAGCCCATGAGGAAATCAATCATTCCATCTTCAGAGACCGTTTTAAAAAGCGTGTAGGATTTGAACAGTGTGGCATGGGGCCTTGCACTGAACAATGAGTACAAAACAAAATACTCACTAGCTGCTCATTAAGTAAGCACCATCAATTCCATGCCCTAAATGAGGCAGGGGTCCTGTGGAAAAAAGAGTATGTGATCATGTAATTAAAGACTGCATCATAATACATGGGCACAAGGGGGGCGCCGAATTGTGGTTTCACAAACAACCTTAATCCTGGCATTCCCTAAGATTTGAGTGCTGTTAAAAGCAGCGTCTCTGCTGTGCATGTACAAACTGTGCTTTTCAGGGGCTCGCTGAAACTGAGGTGGATTTTTGTTGATGGGCAGGGGGAGGAAATGCAAAGGAGTCACGACTCTCACAAGATTTCAAGCTCTTGCTCCAAAACAGGGGGAGCTAGTGGTAGTCAAAGAAAAGTGACCGAGAATTTTTTAATATGACCAAGTTACATTTTTTTTTCCTTCCCTCTTACCATCTTCTGGGAAACAGCAAAACTGTCTTAACTACTGTTAAAAAAACAACAACAAAAAACAAAGAAAAACCCAGTAGCCTAAGACAGGCAGGTGGTGTTGAAACATTTGCTTGATAGTGTGGCAAAATTTTAAGCAGCTGAAAGCAGTGTGTTTATAATAGGAAGAACCGGACAACCTTAATACAGTAGAACTCACATTTTTTGTGTATGGGTGGCTTGCAGCACACCCAAGTTTCAGCAGGTTATTGCATTAGGAGTGAGCCACTTGGCTTGCTGTAGTTTTGACTTCAGATACCACTTCTCTGGCCAGTTGCAGCACAGCCACAGTCCCATGCAGCTGATTGAAGAAGCAACATGCTTTGAATATAAGCCACAGCAAAAAACTGGTGCACCTCAGTGGTCCTACATAGCTCTCTGCTTTGCCTCTGAGCGACCCTGGATAGTTTGCAAACCCTTATCTCTGCAGAGGGGTTAGGAACTCAACCCTGCAAAACATCTGGTTTCTACTAGAACAAGTAATGCTACCAGTGTCACTATAAATATACATACGGAGTCGAACTTGAAGGAGCCCTGCTCTCAGAATGGGGACCTTTTAGGTTGTATCACCACAGAAATAATTAATAATTATGATGCTCTGTAGAAAAAGGCTTCTTTCTTCAGGGGCTCATGGTTCACAGCATTTAACAGGAGCAGAATTAACTGTAAGTCTTCACCAAGTCATCAAGGTGCTATTATTTATTTAACATGCTTTTCCAACATATTGTGATGTTGCACATCCTTTAGATATCCAGTAGCTTTTTAACTTTTAAAATCTATTTCACACTTTGTGGTATGCCTGTAATGCATTTTCTGGAACATGTGCCAGATGTCTGGATAAAATGTAGATTTTCTTCCATATAGGTTATCAGCTTACTGAAAAATAAGTGGGACTCAGCATTTTGTTTGATTTTTTTTTTTTTTTTTTTTTTTCTTCTTCCTCTGGTATATTGCACCAGGGATTCTCCATCTGGGTATGAGACATGAATCCAGAGCACAGTGCAGGAGTACTTTGTTAAAAGGCCACAGCAAGTATGTGCAGCTTGTCTCAGCTCTTCGGGCTAAGGGGGCTTCTGGACATAGGAAAACGTGCAATTCTTCTAAGTAAGGAAGGGACTGGATATGGGAAAAGTTCTTTATAGCTCTGCTCAACGGGACACTTTTCTGCACTGCCTTGATCTGGGGGCAGAGCTGGTTGAGCTTTATGTCCTGATCATGCCTTGGCCTCAGGAGTGACAGCAGTCTGGAAACTGCTCTGCCATTCAGATTAGAGTATCTCTGATGCTGCTGCATAGCCTGGAGGGTGGGATTCTTTCTTCTGAGGCTTCAAGAAGCCCCCAGATGCGTAACCCAGTGGGCTGAGGTTGAGATCTGGAGCTTAGTGTCACCCAATATATTGTGTCGCTTTTCACTTATCCACTGAAACTCCTCAGGCCTTTATTGTACCACCTGAACCATTAAGATGATGCAAAGGGAAAGGCCACTCAGTCATCCTTCTCCATGTTGATCATTATGTGTTCTGTATCTTCCTCCAATGCTGTCCCTTTTCAGGAACCTATATAGTCCAGTGGTCACCAACCAGTCAATCTCAATCGACTGGTCAATTGTGGAGCCTCTGACAGTCAATCTCAGTCTGTCAGAGGCTTCATAATTGGGAGCGGCAGGATGCAAATGGCTGAGCTGAGCTATGTCCCCTGCTGCCTGGGCCAGGTTGGGTGAGTGGGGGCGGGGGCCAGAGGGTAGGGCAGGGCAGGGTAGGGGCAGTAGATCCTGGGGTGCCCTTTACTTAACAAAAAATGATCTTCACCATAAAAAGGTTGGAGACAACTGATACAGTCTTATCTTATGCTGGGGTCACTTCTGCTGGTTTTGTCTTTTTCTAGATTCTTTTCCTTTGGTCTCTGCTTCCTTATCTCTAAATGAGGTGACTGAGCCTTAGTCCAGAATTCAGAGCAAGCACCTGCCATCCATTTTGTTTGTGACATCAGGGGCAATGGAAAGAGCATGCAGAACAGGTGAAGCATTGAGAAACCAAGAGCTTGACTGTGCTGCCTTTGTGCTGTACCCCAGAGCACTGTCCCCCTCACTTCCATTCTGTGTAAGGCAAGCCCCATAAATGAGGCCATGCCATTGCCTTAGTGACTCTGGGTGCAGGCTTGAGGCTGCTCTAAGGGGCGCTATATTGGCTCATTTCTGAGGGTTGGAATGGGAGAGAGGGAGTGGGTGTGGGTGGGCTGGGTGTGCTTCTCAGCAGAGTTCCCAAGCACGTCACAGAGGCTGTGTGGACAAATGCAGTGGAGATAAATGCCAGATACGTCTACTGTAGTTATTTAGCAGATTGAGGGTCATTGTTTGCCCATGTGATTATGGCCAAGTATCTTTCCAGTCTTAAATTCACAAGATGGTGCATGGCATTTTTTTCTGTCCCGGTTGGTGCATGAGTCCATAAGTCAGAGGGCAATTTAAGTAGTCCTGGAATTTATTTCCGGTTTCATGGTATCAGGCATTCATTTATTGCTATAACAGTGTGTGATAGTGCAGACACCAGTCGCTGTTCATGCTGTCCTACCAGCAGCATTTCCTAGGGAGCAGAAAGATGGAGTGAAATGGCTTATCCCTTGTGTTATTGTGGAGGGGAGCAGATGGTGTTTGTGTATCTCATTAAAAAAAGAAAAATAGCACATTGATTCTCCATGGATGGAAGGGGCCATGAGCTGAGGGAGTGGAGCCAGTGAAACAGGTATTAGATTGGTTTAAGTTGGTCCCTAATGCAGTGTGTGATCCCATTGTCTAGCTCACCACAAAGGGAAGGAAAACCCCATGGGTGGTAGGTTAATTGTGGCAGGTGAGCATTTAAGTGATTTTCCCTGACAACTCAATCCATTTGGATGTCTCAAGTGGGATTAAGGAGATAAGCATCCTACACAGAAGATTTCTTTAGGAATGTATCATAACCTATGACAGAGGGAGTCAACCATTTTGGCAAGCATGCCACAAATGAGTCCTGCACCCTCCTCAAGTGCCACTTTGATCCCCTTTGCCTGCTTGATCTGCTGCTCTGCTTTCTGCTCCCTGCCTTATGTTTTTTACCCAAATTGCTGCTCTGCTTTCTGCTTCCTGGGATATCTGCCACTTTGCTGCTTCTCCCAGCTCTGATCTGCTTTATGTCACACACACAGGCTACCCATGTTACTTGTGGGATGCATGTCACAGGTTGGCCACCCCTGGCCTAGGGGATGTCCTTCTACCATGCTACAGATGCGTTAAAAGGAACTTCCATGACATGACTACTATTTATTGATAGCCATCATGCCCTTTTGGCCTATCAGGGTGCTTTTTGGGTAAATAGAGAACTAAAATAAAGTACCTGGTTAAAAACGACTAGAGAATAGTCCTAAGCCAAATCCAATTTTTGATGCAACTGCAGAAATTTCAGTGGAGTCACAGTGGATTGCTTTGACCCCTTGAATGAATCACACTGAAACTTGAAGACTTTCCATCCAATAGCAGTTATATTTATTTTATTTATAGGCTTTGCTGTTGCCTTCATAGCTGTGCTTTTGCATCTGAGTGTCTAAGAACACTAGGGATAATCCATGTATGCACACGTCTCAAATGTACGGTTGCTGGATTGTCATGTCTAGATCACATGCCTCACATTGGGACGTAGATTCAGATTAAACCAGACTAAGATTAAAACAGAAACTATAATGGAGTGAGGCATCACTGTGGACAGTTCAATGAAGACCTCTGCACAGTATGTAGCAGCAGTGTGAAAAAAAAAAAAGCAGCAAACAAAATGTCAGGATGCATAAAGAACAGGATGAAGAATAATACTGAAAAATATTATAATGCTGTTATATAAATCAGTGGTTTGCCCTCAGTGTCTCAGGGAAAGGACAGCAGGAAGAGCGGAGGTACAAGGAGAGGAGACGGAAACGACCAGTGATCAGGAGAAGCTTCCACATGAGGAGAGACTGAAATGACTGGGATTGCTTAGAGAAGAATCAATAAGTATAGCTACAAGTATAGAAAATAATGGATGCTGGAGAGAAGGGAGACAGGGCACTTCTTTTATCTTCTCTCATAACAAAAGCACAAGGGACATTCAGTCAATCTGAAAGGCAACAAATTTAAAACAGATGAGAGAAAATATTTATTTTCATAACACACTAATTAACTGAGAATTTGCTGCCACCAAGATGTCATTGAGGCCAAGAACTTTGTCAAAAAAGGATAAAACCTTTTATGTGGCCAATGAAAATATACATGTTTATTTGAGGAAGTTGGGGAGGGAAGCCAGTTAAAGGGCATTTAAATACTCCTATGTCAGCATATAAGCCAGGGGCAGGCAATTATTTTGGGCAGAGGGCCACTTACTGAGTTTTGGCAAGCCATTGAGGGCCACGTGACGGGCAGCCCAGGGCAGATAAATATTAATTTTCTAAAATTTTTAGGGGCTTTGTGGGCCAGATAGAATGGCCTGGCAGGCTGCATCTGGCCCCCAGGCTGCATTTTGCCCACCCCTGATATAAACCAACTACTAATTGATGAGGATTACAAAAAAACTTACCTTATAAGCATGTTAATTGGCAATTGTCCACTAGGGGTTTATGATACCTGTCCCTGGAGCTGCTGGTGAGGATGGTTGCTACAGATGGAATCTGGATTGGACATGTCATTGGCCTATGTAGAATGAAGAACCTTAAAAACAAAGGTTGTTGAATGAACCTGATGCTAAAGCTAAACCACAGCAAGAACATCATAGAAGAGTGTGTTATAGGGTCACTTGTTCTGTAACAGTTTAAGTCAGCTGAAGACAAATGATGGATCAGCTTCATGGCTGATTGTGAAGAGGTACTCAGCCCCTGCAGCTCCCACTGAAATCATTAGGTGCTCAGATCCCCACAGCATAGCCATCCAAATGTAGTCATAAAAGTGTGGACTAATGTTTTAGTGGCTGACAGGGTTATGCCTTTTGGGGTCTAGGGTTAAAAGTTTGAGCCTTTTGAGAGCTTTGGCTTGATGACTTTATGCTACCAGTGTAGGATAAGAGGCAAATCAATCTAAACACTAGAAGTGCATTGTTGAAAGCCAGAAAGTGACTTCATAGCTTGTGAGGGGAGTGTTCCATTTTGGCAGACATAAGGGAGGTGGGAAGGACACAACAGGAGTTGTGTTATCACTGTTTCTGAACAAACAATTATGGATAGGTTGAACTTCAAAAGAGTTGGAGGTTGAGCTGGTTAGCATTCAGATGATTTTATGAGCCAGACTGTCATAAACTACTAGGGTAGCTCCATTGACTTTGAGAGAGCTTGGCTGATTAACCCCAAAAGAGAGTCTGTTCAAACCTTTTGGGTCTGCCAAATGGGGCTGTAAATCTCAGAAGAGGTCACAAGCCAGGAGTCAATCACGTTTTTGGGCAGAATGCCATCTCAGTTTATAAGATGTTGGCATGTCAGGGGCAGACTGCGGGGGAGCCACGAGGGGCCTGATCCTTGTTGTGGCAGTGCAGCCCTGGCACCTTCCTCACTGTTGGCCCTGAGGCTTGCATGCTAAGCAAAATGCCTTCATGTGCCATGCTCTGGTACACATGCTAGGGGTTGTCTACCCCTGGCATAGGCTTTTCTTTGCAAGATTTCTGATGCCTCTTAATTTTGGTTAAGCCAGAAATCCTATATGATGACAGTCCATTTTTCTTTGCATCATGTTTGATTGCTGATGCTTTTGAAGAAGCCATTTTAAAAATAGTCTGATAGGTTGGATTTAAGTTTTGGCCTGACTGTACTTTGTCCAGATCGGTTTTCCTCTCTCCCGTATGTGTGTGTCCTCCTCATCTTCCTCCAGCATTGCTTACCTAAGGTGATGGGGAAGTGTCACAGGGAGCAAGGGACCTTGTTACTGTGAGTGAGTGAAAAGACAGCATAGTGGCCCCAGCTGCCCAGATACTAAGTAGCTAAAGAAATATAAAAACAGGAACCAAAAGCTATGGGTGACTATTTAGGTACAATAGTATAGACAACAGATGGAGCCTTAAAGAAGTGGTCAAGTGGAGGATGCGGCCCAGCTAGGCAGGCAGCAGCAGAAGGCATGCTGCCCACTGAGCCAGAGAGATGCACCTGCAGCAGGTTAGGGAGGCACCCAACTGGAAGAGTTGGGGCTCAAAGGGTATAAACCGGGGTTCCTAAGCCAGAGCAGGCAGTGTAGTCCTAACCTCTGAAGGAGAAGAAGATCCTGCTGGCCCTAGGAAGGTACTATAGAGGCCTGGAGAGAGCCAGCAGACAGGAGATAGGGTTTTGCAGCAGTATAGAGACCCAAGGTGGGGTTTAATTTTTAGTCAGAGACTGGATGGCTTATATTTGTGTTTTGTTTAACTGGACCAGAGCCAGAGGTTTGAGTTATGGATACCAGGGTAGTTTTGAGACCACACAGAGAGGTGCTGGTGGCACTCTGCTCCTGGAGCCCTGCATAGGCAGGGGCATGCAAAGGGCTGAAGCTTGGGAGGAGCAGGGGCCCAAAGATGGGCTAAGGGCAAGAGGGCTAAAGCCTGCCCAGAGGGACTGGAGACAAGGTAGGGCCAGGGACCCAGGGAGCAGGAAGAGCCTTATGACAGCTGGGCGCTTGGTGGACTGAGTGAGTTGACAGGTTGCCTGGGCCAAGGGGGACCAGTGAATGAAGCCCAAGTAAGACCTTTGCGGTTATGGGGGAAGCTGGAGGCCATGATTAGTTCCCCTAAAGGCACACTTAGGCCCAATAGAGCCATGAGTAATGCCCACAGTGTGAGAGTAGCAACAACAGGACACAAACAATTCTAAACAGGTACGGTAAGTGCCCGAGCAGGGAACAAGGTAGGTTTTGTTAGCAGACTGAGAGTCTAGGGATATGAATAGGGCTAAGAATCCAGCTAAGTAAGTTAAGAAAGGCAGTACTGCCAGGATCACTCGGTCTGTCTCCCAACTTTTATATATCAAGATGTGCCAGGTAAAATAGTGAGGAGGTACACTGAGGAGCTGGAGTGGGGTAAAGTTAGGGGGACTGTCAGGGGCTGCCATGGCCACCTTTAGGGGCCAGCACCATCAGAGAGCAGCTGCTCAGTTCAATTCAGTCTACTCCTTGCACCATCAAGGTCATATGGCAGACGTCAGGTCTCACCAACCAGTCCTTCCCTGGGTCAATTTCTTTAATCCGGTCAGGTGGTTAACCTCTAAGGTTGCTGCTTCAGAAAGTGGAGTGAACCTAGAGCAGCAGACTTAGGATGATATTTACTTCTTGCCAAGGCAAGAATTGATTGGCCTGTGGTTTATGGTTTGCATAGGCAATACCCACTGATCCAATGATCTGAGGCTGAGGTTGGCAAGACCTTTCCTGTTTCCATGAAGATAATGTTGTTTTGCGGGGTAAGGTCGTTGTCCCCATACCTAGCCTGCAAACCTGAAGGGCTGGTAAATGAGTCTGCCTTTCAACCTGCCCACATGGCTGTACCTGCCAGGAATTACACTCCCACTAGCATAGCTTGGAGAGGCATAGAGACTTGCTCAGAGTCTGACCACAGCAAGATACCAGTCTCAATGGGGCTGGGAGAACTGATGAGTCATGCCATTTCTTTACCTTTAGTCTGCCCATCAGGAAGGGGGTGTGAAGCAGAGCAGTTTATCTGCCCTTTCCCTTGAAAACAAATAGGTATTTTAATTCTGTGCGAAGCGTCTGCTTAACTAGAGGTTGCTGTGTGCATTGGCAAGGCACTGTTATGAAGAAGTTATGAAGAAGCCCATGCCGCTGGCCTTGCTGGGCAGGGAGGGTGGTATTGACAAATCAATGGTGTGTTGGAGCTTCCTGTTTTAGACACTTCTATCTTTCCACATCAATCCATCGAGGGAGAATCGCAGCAGATTAGACAGGACTGCCAGAGACAGCAGTGGGTGGGAAAGTGGAATACGGGGAGGGCTGAGGACCAGGAAGGGAGGCTGGGGGAATAAGAAGAGACAGCACATTAGCACTTCTCTGAGTTGGTATGTCTTTAAACCTGATGTGTTGCCATGGAGTGTGTCTGGCAGTGAGCTCCCCTGTCACTTCTCTAATCCCATTCAGGCAAAGAAGAGTGGAGCGGAGATTAAAAACAAAGCAGAATGAAACCACTCCATTCCCCACCGTGTCTCACTCCCCATGGCACACGCCTCCATTCAGCCTGGGAGTCTGTATGACTCACTCCCTTCTACGGGCTGGGTAGCAACAGCATCTTTGGTACCTGCACCCAGTGCGTGCGTGTTCCTGTCGCTGGCATGCCGACTGCGGGCACGCGGGGGCGGGTGTTCTATCCACCACAACTTTCACTTAAAAATAACAGTGCAGGGAAAGAGGTAGGAAGGCCATTTCCATGAAGAGAAGGGGCCAGGCCTGCTCCTGTTGAATGCAATGGCGCAACTCTCACTGACGTACATGAGAACAGGACTGAGCCGGTGGAAGGTCCAGCATTATGTAACAGTGTCATTAATGACTTGGAACAGGGCTGTCCAACTTCTCAGTGGCTGGGGGCCAAACACTCTGCAGGCCACACCTGGGGAAGCAGTGGGTTCCCTGGGCTGCATGCTGTGAGGATGCTTACCTTCCCATGCTGCACTGTGCACCCATGCTCCCCTTCCCCATGGCTGCACTCTCTGCCCACATGGGCCTCCATGCTCTGCTCTCACTGCTGTACCATGCCCCCATGTGGCCCCAGTTTCACCCTTAGCTCCCCCAGGTGCTGCACTATCCCACCCCCTGGGGTTGGGACAGGCAGCGAAAACCAGAGGAGAAAGGGGGAGCCCAGAGACTTTGGCTGCTGTTGCAGTCAAGGCAATAGGGGGAGCACCAGCTGGGCAGGAGCCCCACAGGCCACCAGTTGGACAACCCTGATGTAAAAGAGAAAGCTGAAGGTTTGGGAAGAGAAATTCTCAGAAGGTACTTACCCAGAGAGACTGGAAATAGAGGAAGTAAATCAAATGAGTTCTTCATCTAGTCTATTCTAAGTATATTAAGTCCTTTGATTTTTTTTTTCTGTTCTTTCCATTATCTGTGCTCCTTCTTGGCTTCTACCTCAACCCTGTTCCTCTCTCTTTTCATGTCCTTGCAGGCTTCTGATGAAACTTCTAAATCTCTTAAAATTTACTCTCCCACTTTTTGAAACTCCATGGTCTTGCTCCAGTAGACCTTTGGCTTCATAGCCACTTTCTTCAGAGTTCCATTGTACCATTGTACCCCTGCTCCAGCTCTGGCTCCAGCTCTGGCTCCTCTTCTCATCCCACCTTTCCAACATTGCTTTGTGGCTGTAGCTCCCAGTGTGGTTAAGGGATTCCTGCATGGTCAGAATGCATCATCACCATGCACAACCCACAACAACTCCCCTACAGCTACTACAGCAGGCCCAGGTGTCATTATGCATTCATACTATCCTTCTCTCTTCACTTATAATCCCTTCTGTTGGGAAGGGAAAGGGGAGTCAAGATTCATTAGGGGGCTGGAGGTGGGAGAAAAAGAAAAAGGTGACAGATAAAGAAAGGGGAAAGGGAAGTGGATTAAATTCTCCCACTGGTTGCAGCCAGGCTATCCTGTTGAGTCAGGAGCCCTCAGAAATAGAACAGTATAACTCTGGGTGTGTACAGAAGTTGCATTTTTCACGTGATGAAGCCCCCAAAAGCTCTCCATAGCTGTAACACAACAAACGTTCATGGCTGCAGAGCACTTTTAAAATGGCTGATCACATGACAACTTAACCTTCATTTGATGAAGTATGAGACAGGGGTGCTTGAAGACAGAGCACCTCAAGGAGCATACAGGTTCCCTGTAAGGGTTAATTTTGGGAGATTCCACTTGCATCCCATGTGGCTTTGCAGGGCTGGGCTGGTGCTCCTGCAAAAAATCTTTCTTCTCCTTGGGGAGGTTGCACATGCCCCCACTCAGCTTACTTGCCTGGGGTCTTGTGGGGAGCCAGGCAAAATGCCTGTATGGCAGGGGCTCCCTTCCCTCTGCCTCCATGTGAGTGTCTTGACAGTGGCAGAGGCTGATGTGCCCAGAGCTGGGGCAGGGGAGGGATAGAGCCCCCCTCCCCCTGCCCCATCTCATTGTTCCCCACCCACAACTAACCTTGGGAGGAGTCAGGCCTGTGAGGCAATGGGGCTCCATTTCCCCAGCTGCCACCCCAACTCTGGGCACAGCAGCCTCTGCTGCTGTTAAGGCACTCATGCGGGAGGCAGGAGGAAGGAAGGCCCCCTCCCACCACCGCAAGACCCCAGATTCACCGCCCCCCAGCCACTGCTGACTGTTGTCAGATGGCAGGGGGATGGGGAGAGGGGTGCTCTGACAGCTTCCTGGGACGCTGCTGGAGTGCCTCTGCCTGCTGGCCAGGGCCAGTGCAGGAAGGCTCTGAGCCTCCTCCTGCCCCGATCCACAGGCAAACACTTGATGGGTTCAATGGCACTTGGACTCATGGCACTTTGTGTAAAGTGCGGCAGTTAGAGCACCTCCCTGACAGTCTGCTTAAACTTGTGTACGCAGCCTCTGTTTCTCTAAACACAGTGGGTTAAGCCATCACTTGTTTCAAGTGAACTCTCACTTCAGTTATTTGGCTATGAAATAGCAGCCCAGGGGCTCCTCTGTCCATGGATCCAATTCCACTTCCATTCCAGTCCACAAAAGGAACCCCACGAGCTGGATCAGGCACCAAGGCAGCTGAAGGAAAACCTTGCTTTTCATATTCCCAACTTGGAAGGATTCTGTAAATTACCCCTTTAACCCAGAGAGGTTTGCATTTAATACTGCCTGGGGTAATAGCCATGTGACTCATGCCAGTCAAATGGTCCCTCCTGTCCAAACTGCCCCAAGGGCTGTGCAGGGCCCAGGGTATATCAGACTGTGCGGGGCTTGTGTGTGTGGGAGTCTGCAATCAGCCAGAGTGCAGACTGGGGGGTGGTGAGTGGCCAGAGCTGGTGGCATGCGGTGGCTGCATGGAGTGGTTGTGTCCTTGGCACGTGCCAATAGTGCTGTCCGTGAGGCCTGTACAGCACTGTCCGTGGGTTCCCTCAAAGCATGGAACCTGGGATGGTCTTCCCCAATTCACCCCCACAAGGGACAGCTCTGCTCCTGTCCACAGCTTCCCTTGCCTTGTGGCAATCTGTGCTATTTTGGCCCCGCCAATGGCCCTCATGCCTGCCCTGAATCCTCTGTGTCTGGGGTTTCTAAAGTCACAGAAACTTTTCATATCACTTTTTCTGCTGTGGAAACCCTACCCCTGGCTCCATCAGCCACACAATGTAACATGGAGCTAGGCAACCTGGCCCGATCTGTCACCTCTTTATGAACCCCTGATGGACCTATTGTGGAACCCCAAGGTTTGAAAACCACTTCTCTATGCTCTTCCAGTCCATATTTTTAATTCCATCGGTGACTTAACCAGTGTGAGAAGGCAAGGAATATGAATCCAGACGTCAGGCTACATTTTCTTTAAAAAATAATATCAGAAAGAAAATGAAGGGAAGGGTGGCACAGGAGGAGGAAGGGACCACAGGTTAATGAGAAGCAGATCAAAGGAGAGAGAGATGGAGAAAAATAAGGGATGGGGGGGAGAGTCTGGCAGTGACCGATGGTAAGGGGGAGGCAGAATTCAGTCCTGGGAGTTGTCGCTACTTATGGCAGAACTGAATTTCCTCATCTGAGATGGGAGGAAATAAAGAAAGAAAGGAAAGTAGGGAAGAGAGAGGAAACAATCTGAGAGAAGTGACAAGGGAGGATAAGAGGATGGAGGGTAAACTGGAAATGGGAGAGGTGGAAAGAGAAGAGAAGAGGCAGTGGAATGGCTGGCCCAGGGGACCTCCCACCCAGTGCAGTGTTACAGTGTTACATTTCCTGACAGCAGCACCCCAGTGCATGTCACCAGCTGTCAACAGTCTTGCAGAGCAGTAAGTGGTACCATTCACACCTGCGATTAGGCTGGCAAAGGAATGGGCTCTGTGGCATAAGGCGAGTAACTCAGCTCTCCTGCATTGGAGCCCGGAGGTGTCATTTTTGCAGGCATTCCTTTCTACCCTTCTCTGTAGGATTGGGCCTGAATCCAAGCTTTCTGTCCTCCTCCCTACTTCTTCCCCCTGTGTACCTGACAGGATTAAAAATGACTTGCTCTCTATTTGCATGCCTATATAAACAAATGAGCCTGTCCCCCAGTCCAGAACATCTGCCATGTGCTGACAAGGTGAGGCAGGCAAATAGGACTTCTCTGCCTGCTGTATGACAAGGCCCAGCAGGTGTAGCGCTTTCCCCAGGAAGGGCCATAGGAGCCAATATATTTGATGGTATGCCAGCAGGGCTGAGGCAAGGGGCAAGCGGAGCGGGGATCAGCCAGAGTCTATAGGACACACAAAATATTTAAGACACTCCATCCCTCCACTCCCTCCTCCTTTTTGCTCCCAATAGGTGGCTTCCATTAAAGTTTGTACTATTCAGGCCCTTGCCTCTTCTGCCCACTGTTAGGGCAGGATCTCTCTCTCCCTTTCTTTTCAAACATTTTCTTATTTCTCTGTCATCTAATCAGAGACTCAAGAAATTGCTTCACTTCCAGAGCCTGTATTTCCCTTCTTTCCCTTGCTCCCGCACCCGCCCTTCTCTTCCACCCCACATGCACACTCTGACCTAACAGTCTGTCTTCAAGGGAAACCCTTGCAATATTATCTGAAGGCAGTCTAGGGAACAAAAATCCATAACTTTTTGGGATGCTAAAAAATATGGACTTAACACAGAATATTTTATGGCTTGTTACAATTTATCTGCCCCCTCTGCCAATGTCTGTGCTCCACAGGTAATAACAGCTCTCTTCATTTTTGAATGTTCATTTTTTATTACATAATTATTTCTACCTCAGCTGTTTGTTACTTGGCCTCTAACTACTTTTGATAACTTCTCTTTGCTCCACATGTATACTGCCCACTTCCCTTTTTAAGTGACTGCTTTCTTTTACATAGTGAAATTACAGAAGTAATTGTTCTACCTGGTGTTTAGCTTGGCCTGTATTTCATTAGCATAACTAGGGCAGGACAAGTAGGGCACCAGTTCTTGGCCCTGATTTAGAAGGGTCACCAGCAGCATCCTGCAGTGCTATGCACCCCTGGTCTCCAGCCCTCAACGTCCATCCTGAACCCTGCCCCAAGCCCCCATGGACTCTATCACTGCCTAGACTGCTCCTTTGCTGTATCTGCTTTGTCTCCAGACCTGAGGAGAGGCATTCTGTATCCCAAAGCTTGTTTAACATCTCTTTTCTGCTATAGCATTAATCCAGCAAAAAATTATTACGAAACAAATCCTGCTTCTTGCACATTTCTCGGACCACCCCTGAACCATCATGTCTACAATACTACAACCCGGAGTTGGGTTTCATCTGTTTAGATCAATGGGTCTCAACCTTTTTAGAGTCGCAGCATGCCTTGTCAGAGTTTGAGGCACCCCTCAGAAAATGCTAGCTCTTACTTTTCACTCATTTTTTGACTACAAAAAAATAATAGAGCAGTTATTCTTCAATTCTCTCTTTCTCACCTTAACCTTCCCTCAGGTATCCCAGGTACCCCATGCACACATATACATACTGTGCCATCCAAATTAGGAACTTACCTGGGAGCTTGGGGCTGGAAACAGGCTTAGAGACTGGGGGGTGGGGACAGATAAGTGGTGGCAAGGAGGAAACAGTCAGGAAACAGATAACCCAACTCGGGGTTTCAAAATAACAGGTTTATTAAACAGACAACACGCTACACAGCCCCATGAAGTTATTGGTTCCTACATGCACACACACACACACACATGCACTCACAATGGCAGCAGGACAAAGAGACTCAGTGGAAGGGTTGGAGTCCAGGTAGGGAAGAGAAGCAGAGTCCAAGTCCTTGGTTGAAGAGGGAGTAGGGGGTGATAGCTATCTATCCAGGCTGGAAAGGGGTCGTTGTCCAGTAGGTGTTGTCCAGAGGGGGGGTTGCCAGGAGGGTCTCTGGGTGGATAGGTGGTGTGGCATGATGCTGATCCAGTTGAAGAGGGCATCCCAAGGAGTCAGTCTTCACTACTCCTTTTATGGGTCAAAAAACCTCTGATCTCCTATGGGGAGAGCCTGCCCAGGCAATGTCAGTCCTGTCCCAGAGGGCTCCAGGTGTTCTTACTGAGCATGTGCAGCCTGGCACAATGGTGGGTTGCCTCATCTTTTGTTTCTTGA
>NW_017728931.1:52704537-52712787 GCF_001723895.1 Crocodylus porosus
CCGGTCATGGCTGAGGAAGCCAAAGCCCTCCTCGAAGCACCATTCCTGTAGCCACCAGTTCGTCTCTGCGATGCACATTTCATGCCGTCTGTCTTGTCCACTCACTGGCAGGATAGAAGAGAAAACCACTTGTGCGCCCATCTCCTTCAGATAATAGTAACTGAAGGATTTTTTCTGTTAAACATATCCAGCCATGTAAGTCAGAGGAAAAACTCTCTGAAGCTATAGCTTGAGAACAGATTTTGGGTATGAGTCATCAGAGGTCTCTGTCAGTGCAGGCTGTACTCTCTAGTCCCTCTTGGTAGTGGGAAGCCGGCACAGAAAATGAAGGTACCTGCAGCAGTTGGGGACACCCTAGGAAACCAACTGGTTCATTATAAAGTGGGTTATGCCATCCAGAGAGGGGTTGTGACCAGGTCTGATTAAGTTTTTCCCAAGACAGCCTGTGCCAACAGTGCTCTTGTTGGGTCCGGAAGAAAAGTAACACACTTTTGGCAGAGGATGGCAGTGGAGATATTGTGAATGCCCTCCTCTTGTTATTCATATTGGGGTGTGGCTCCCTTCTTAGAGCTTAGTCTTCCTTCTCTGCCTCAGTGGGTGTGAAACAACATTCCCCGAATTGGGTAATACAAATGCATGTATATGCAATTCTCCAAGCAGATATTAACTATTATATTGATTTTGCAATGTAAATTTCAATCAGGCCTCTAACTAAGCAAAACGCTTGACTCCTACCACAGAAGTCTCTGGCTGTGTTCAATGTGCAACCTGATGTGGCTTTTATTTCAGAATGATTCAGAAGCTGATACACAGTTTAGAGGCAATAAACAGCACTCCTTGCTTTGTGACCATTGTGTGTACAATCCTTTATTTCTAGCATTCATAAATTCACCCTCAAACTGCTCTTAAGAAATTCCCCAGCTCACTGGATGGAATGGTCTGTTCTTCCTGTTGATTCATGCGAGAGTTCCAGGTGTAAGGTCAGTAGATGCCCATTTGCCCATATGGGGAGAAAATTCAAACTATATTTGAGAGAGTTCACAAAGCAAATGATCCTGAGTTGATGGTCATTAGGTTTTTGTAAATATTTTTCTGTCCATTTGACTTTAGTAGACTGTGGCTTGGCAGTCCTAATGCAAGGTGAATATTTAATCAAGAAATGTGGCTGAATGCAGGAAAAATATACAGCAGACTCTTGCAGGGAAAATATAAAGCTATAAGCATGAGTTAATAAAAATAAGAATAAATTAAAGCAGAAATTACAGCATGTCAGAAGATGACACAATAGACTCTTGTACTGAAGTAGCACTCTTCCTCTGAGCTTCATCAGCTTTGTTAGGGTGTCATAGTAATCTAGACTGGAGTTTTTAAAGTATCCTGCCCCTTGAAAATCTCAGCTTTTAAGTGACCAGAAAATTTCATGTTGTTTTGTTGGGTTTTTTTGTTGTTTTTTTTTAAACTGGATCTTTTAACAGTTCTACTCATTGTTAAGGGTTGCAATACAGGTTCTGTGTTAGAAAAGAAGGCCATGCCATGCAATTTCTTTACAAGGTATGAGGGCCATATCATCTCTGAATTCTGCAAAAACAATATAAAGGTCTAAATCTTGATAGATAGTGGGTGTATCTACGCTTGCGAGTTGTGTGATCCAATAAACTGTGGCACAGTTTGTGCTGAAGTCAGCTGTTCCTGAGCACAGTATTTACATGTGCTCCTGGGACTGCAGCAGTGTGAACAGGGACAGAGTAGCCTTGGGCTGGCAGGGACCCTGGGGGCGGGGTGGGGCTTGAGGGCCCTGGACCCCGGGCTCTGAGTGGCAGTGTTGGGCAGTGGAGGGGCTGGCTGGGGCTTGAGGGTGCTACATTGTGGAGCTAGCCAGCAGGGTACATTTCAATACCCTCGTGCTCCAGCCAGCCCCTGTCACAGTCTACACGTGTTTGATCACACATAGTACTCCACCATAAGATAGTACTGTCCCCAATAGTACCATCTTATGACAGAATTAATTTACTGAGCCCTAATATGGGTGCGTATGTAGACTCTGATGCTTTACTGTGGAGCTAATTAGTCAACTGCCGTAAAGCATATGTGTAGATACACCCCATAAGTGGTAAATTTTATATCCTGATGCTAATGGGTATCTTCACGTCATACTGTGTGAAGATGGATGCAAATATTTTCTTCAACTTCCTTATAGTCTCCTCCTTTTACTTATTGTCCTTGATTGCTTCCTTTACTCCAATAGGAAAACTGGTTGCCCAATTAATCACTTACAGGCTTACTATTTTAAGATTCTGAAAGAGTTTTATGTTGTTTTTTTTCCTTGTTTTTACTATTTTCTCTGTAAATTTTCTCTTAGGCTTCCTAATTTTCATATTTTATCTGCCATTCTACATGTTCCTTTTCTCTGATGTTACTTGAATTAGATTTCCACTTTACCAAGTGCACATTTTTTACTTGAATCATGCCTAGCCCTTTGTCATTAATCATATTGTTTTAAGTCCTTTGCTTCTTTAGTTTTCTGTTTTGAGAGGCATGCAGCCTTCCTGTGACTGCTGAATCAAAGTATTTAACTTTGGGAACACCTGGATTTAGGTAAATCTTTTCTACAAGGGCATTGAACTTAACTAAATCACTACTAGTTATGGGCTCCATTATTCCTAGAACGACTCCTGTGTTTTGAGGCTTACTCAAAACTGGCCTGTCTTCTCATGTGCTCCAGAGCTTGCCACTCCCACTGAATTGTGATATTCTTAGAGCCACAGTTTTTCCTCTCTACCCTTGCAATAGTTCAAATTCAGTGAGGTTCAACTTCTTATCCAGTCCCAACTTGAGTATCAGTGAGGTTCAACTTCTTATCCAGTCCCAGCTTGAGTATCAGTCAGTGTGACAGAGGACAGTGCTTTGGTGAGACCTACTTTTCAAGTTTCCTGTCTCCCTGGCATATGTGAATTGTTTTTTACTTCTCTTTGCCATTGATCAAATCGTAACCAGGAAAGGAGGAAGTGTTGTGGCCACTGTTGGATATATGAGGCTTTCTTCAGAAAGATTCTGTTCACCAATTAGTTGGCTTCTCTTTCAAGTTAGTTTTCATCGGATTTTTAGCCCTACAGTTTTCTGGGTCCAAGAGTAGTTATCAAAGCTATACTTAGATGGATGCTGTTATTGATTCTTAAATGTATAAGGTAGATTGGCAAGGCTGTTGGGGACTTGGCCAGGATTACAATATTCTTACTGGGTAGGTCTGGATATAACTGGGGACTCCTTCAGGCAGGATTACAGTGAATGGGCACAACTCTCAGTGAAACGATGCTGGAGAAGAGTGAGGGGCTTTCACAGGACGACTGGAGGCTTCCAGGAATGGAAGTCAGGTGCTGCTGGGCTGTAGCAGTTTGAATCATCACAGCTGCGTGGGGGAAGCTTGCAGGGTCTGTCTGCATCTAACCAAAACAATCTGTCGCTCGCTCAGAAGCATGAAAGTCACAAAAACACAAGGCAACAATAACAGAAAAAGGGATAACTAAGACTGAGAAGGAAGGAGTCACCAGTGAACTCTCTTCCCTCCCCTTAATGGAAGTGGAAGTGTCTATACACCAGGATATCAGTAGGAAGAAACCTTCTGGAAATAACAGTTCTGCACAGCGTATCATAATGGCATCACAGAGTGGTGTTGACAACCACTGGAGCCAAAATCAATAGTGTAACTAAGGATGGGTGAGGGGGACACTTGCCCCAGGCTCCAAGTTAGGCCCCACCACTACAGAGCTCATGTCCTGGCAGCGTTGCCATGCTGGGACCCCTGAAATAGCTCCTGACTGCCTTTGCTTTAAGAGCAGCAGAGCCAGGGCAGGCAGAGCATGTATGCTGGCTGCAGAAGCTCAGTCAAGACTAGAGCTCTTGGACTATCCCCCCACAGCTCTCAGAAGCCATGACCTCCTTTCCACCCCCAACCCTTGCCCTCAGAAGGCATGCCCCCCTGCAGCCGCCTCTTTCACTTGGGTGCTCAGGACCTGGGCCCCTTGCCCCCACCCTCCATTCTCCCTCAGGGTTTCTCCCATGTGCCAGCTTGGCTTGTTCCACCACCAACCAAAATAATTAAAGGACCAGAGGGACTGATTTATGAAGAGAGCTTAAAATCCTACTTTGTGTCTAGCTAAGGGATGACAAAAGATGCACGTGGTAACCATTCCTCAGCATCTAAAAGCTGTCAGTTCAACAGCAGTGTAACTGTGGGTGGGCAAATGGGACACCAACCTCAGTTGTTAATTTAGAAGTTATGCAAGAAAGGTGCCTGCTGCCAAAGCCCAGGGTATATGAAATTTCATAGACATTAGGGCTGGAAGGGACCTCGGGAGATCATCGAGTCCAGCCCCCTGCCCAAAGAGCAGGAAGTCAGCTGGGGTCATAGGATCTTAAATGCTTGTTCTGCCACTGATATTCAGTGGAGGGAGAGGGGTTGTTCAATGGGACCCTGAGAGGTGAAGCTGGCCAAGGAAAACATTTAAATTAAGGTAACTCCCACTTGGGCAACCTGGCCTGTGGGAAGTAATGTTGGTTAACAAAAGGATAAAAGTTGCTGTTCCCACTTCATTTTGCATCATCCTGAGGTTTCCATTTCATAATATCTGTGCCTAGGCAGACAGCCAGGCAGGACAGCACAGTGGGAAAGTGGGTATTAGGAGAAATGGACATCTCGTTTATTAGAGACGGAGGTTTGTAGAAGTGTCTTGATCTGAACATGATTTTTCTCTTCACTTCATCTCTAGTTCTGTCCTGTACTCATGAAGAAACTTATGTTTGTTTCCTTCCCAAATCAATGTGTCCATCTATTTTATCTGTCTTAGGCACCTTGGGTCTTATCTTGCTTTTTCATCAGTGTGATATCTTGACTTATTAAGTATGCCTGCATTTATCTCTCTAATCACTTCTCTTGCTTTCTCAGGGGTGCTCTCTCCTTCCCAGTCTTCCTCCTTATCTCTCCTTCCCTCTGCCCTTGGCAGGTTTCTAAGCCTTTCCTTTTCATTGACATATTGAACCTTGAGCTGATGCTTTTACATGGTACCTTTTCTTTCTGAGTAAAGGAACAAAGGCTATATATGATGCACAGGGGAGGCAGATACATTTTGGGACCGGAGCACCTCCCATTAAGTGCAGTGGAGTAACAGAGCTCTATTTCTCCAGTTCTTCAGGAACAGTTCCTCTCAGGTTGACTCTGTAAAGCAGTCTAGGACTGCTTTGATCTTCCATATACCAAATAGGCTGGCCCTGGAAAGTCTGGGATGCTGTTATACCAAGTTACAAACTATATAGGAATGACAGTGTAGGACAAACAGGTGGTGGAGTGGCACTTTATGTTAATGATAGTATAGGTAGCAACAGTGTAAATATCTTATCTGAAAAGAAAACCTCCATAAAATCTCTGAGGGTAGAAATTCTGTACTTGAATAAATGGAACATAGTACTAGGATTGTACTAACAACTGCCTGAGCAGGAGATGAAGGTGATTGCTAAATGTTAAGAGAAGATGCAGAAGTGGAACAAGAAACAATAATAGGAGCTTTCAACTATTGTTACATAGACTGGGTAAACAACTCATCAAGAAAAGATAGAAAGATAAAAGTTCTAGATGTAATAAATGACTGCTTTCTAGCACGACTCCTGTTGGAGCTCTTGAGAGGAGAAGCAATTCTAAGCCTAATCCTGAGCAGCACACAGGACCTGGTTCAAGAGGTATCTGTCAATGAACTACTCTGTACTAGTGACCATAGGATCATAGGCAATTAGGTCTGGAAGGGACCTCACAAGGTCATTCAGTCCAGCGTTTCTCAACCTGTGGGTCACAACCCAAAAGTGCATCACAAGAATATATGAAAGGGTTGTGAGCAAACTTTAAAAAATGGATTCTCCTTTAAAGGAGGAAACCGTGGGAAACCATGGGTTTCCCCTTGCAGGCTGGAGGAGTTGCAGCCTGCAAGGGGCTGCTTGGGCCCAGGGGTGGGGGGGTGGGAAGAGGGTGAACAGGCATGGGGTGCAACATGCATGTATCTGTATACGTGCATGTAGCAGCCGGGCAGTGTGGAGAGTAGCTCCCACAGCTCCCTGCAGGTAAGTCTATGGGGCGGGGTGGCATAGGCAACACTGCTTGCCACCCCAGCACCTCTCTGTGGTAGAGCCATGAGCAGAGGGGAGTGGTGGCAGTGTAGAGCCACAGCCTGGTGCATGAGCGGCTGAAGGCAAAGGCAGCGCGACCCCCTCCCCTTTCCATCCGTCACTTTTTGTGCTACTGGCAGCGTGGCTGGTGTGGGAGTCTTGGTGGCAGTAATGAGTCTCACTGCCCTGCTCTGCCCTCTGTGCTGAGTCCTGCCTGCTGGGCTGTGGAGGTGGCTCCTGCCCATGCTGGTCCAGCCAGGCTAGAGCCCTGTGCCTGCTGTAAGTGCACAAATTTGGGGTGGCATGTGCCCCCGCAAGCCCCACCCCTCTCTCCACCCCACACACCCACCCCCTGCCCCACACAACGGGGCTTGGGCCTGGGGGCCATATACCTGGGGGTGTGGGGGAGTGGCTTGGGAGGGGCACCAGCAGGGCTTGGGGGTGGGGGACTGTGTGTTGGGAGTGAGGGCCACCGGCAGGGTCAGGGTTTCTGTTTTCTACTTAATCTATTTACTGTGTTGGGACTGGCCTTCACTGTTTACAAATGGATCCTGGTACCAAAAAGGTTGAGAACCACTGATCTAATCCAGCCCCTTGGTCAAGGCAGGATCATCCCTGACTAAACCATCCTTGGCAAGTGTCTGTCTAACGTGCTCTTGCAAATTTCCAAGGATGGAGATTCCACAAGTTGTCTAGGTCACCTATTCTAATGCTTGACTACACTCATAGCCAAAAAACCTAATCTCCAGCCTACATTTCATCTGTTCCTCGTCCTGTCCCCTACTGCCACAGAGAAAAGCTCCTCTTCATCTTCTCTGTAATTGCCTCCTAAGTATTTGAAGTCTGCTATCAAATCCTTCCTCAGTTTTCTCGTCTCCAGGCTAAATAACCCTAGCTCTTTCAGCCATAAGTTTGACTTCCCAGGCCCTTAATCTCATTTTTATTGCTCTGTGCTCAACTCTTCTGAAGCTGTCCACATCCTCCTTGAAGTGTGGGGGGCCCAGAACTGGCAGTATTCCATGCAAGGCCTCACCAGTGCTGAATAAAGCAGAAGAATCATTTCCCTTGACTTGCAAATGACATTCCTAATGCAACTCAGTATGCTGTTGGGGTTTTCTTTGCAGCACTGTTGCCTCATATTCTCCTCATGGACTATAATCACATTCATCCTCCTAGTTGGAGGAAGTAAACCAAAAAAATAAACCACACTGATATACAACTTTAAAAAGGAAAATTACACAAAAATAATGAAGTTTGTTAGTTAGAAAGAAATGGAAAAGAAGTCAAAAACGTAAACGGCCTGCAGGCAGCCTGGAAGCTGTTTAAAAAATACCATATTGGAGAGTTTGGGAAAGAATACCACAAATCAAAAAAGGTATCATGTGGTCCAATAAAAAACCTGTCTGGTTTAATAGCAGAGTCAAGGAGGCCATCAAAGCCAAAAAGGCATCCTTCAAAAAATGGAAGGTATCCCCAGATGAAGAAAATAGGGATGGATGCAGTCTTTGGAAGGTCAGATGTAAAAGTGAAATAAGGCAGACCAAAAAAGAATTCAAAGAGTGTCTTGCAGAGGATGCTAAAATGAATAACAAAAACTTTTAAAAATACATCAGAAGAGGAAGCCAGCAAGAAAACGGGTGGGACCATTAGATGACCAAGATGTAAAAGGAGCTGTGAGGCCCTGAGGGATAAAAGGGCCATAGCAGAAAAGCTAAATTAATTTTTTGCATCAGTTTTTACTGCAGAAGATATTGGGGGAATTCCCACATCAGATCAGTTTTTCCTAGCAGATAGATTTCGAGAGTTGGATCACATTGACATGATGACAGAAGAAGCTTAGAATAAACTGAGAAATTAAACATTGATAAGTCACTAGGACTGGATGGTGTTTACCCACGAGTTCTGGAGGAGTCAGGAGCGGACTGGCCAAGTTCGCCGATGACACCAAACTTTGGGGCAAAGCATCCACGCCAGAAGATTTGCTGGACAAGCTCAGCAAATGGGCAGACGAGAACCTTATGGTGTTTAACTTTGAAAAATGCAAGGTTCTCCACCTTGGGAGGAAAAACCTGCAGCATCCTTATAGGCTCGGCAGTGCTA
>NW_017728931.1:52713163-52719711 GCF_001723895.1 Crocodylus porosus
CCTTCAAGAGTAAATTGGATGCTTATCTTGCTGGGATCCTATGACCCCAGCTGACTTCTTGCCCTTTGGGTGGGGGGCTGGACTCGATGATCTTCCGAGGTCCCTTCCAGCCCTGATGTCTATGAAATATGAAACTCACATGTGAAACTGCAGAACTGTTGCAAATAGTATATAACCTATCATCATTACAAATGGCCTCTGTAACAGGGACTGGCAGGTTGCCAATATAACATCCATCTGTAGATTTTGGGAATTACAGACAAGTGAGTCTGACTTCCATCTCTAGCAAGTTGATAGAATCTATAATAAAGAATAAAGTCATCAGGCACATGGGCAAATATGATACACTGGGAAAGATGAGGGTCCATGCTCTGGCTGCCTTATAGTGTCCTAGTGAGAGAGAGCAGGGTCAATCTGGCTGACCTGCTAGGTAAGTCAGGTGTGTGTCTACCTGGCATCACCTAAAGTCAAAGAACAAAAAGCAGTCAAAGCTGAGAAGCAGGTCTGGCCACGTCTGTGCATTGCTTTGGGGATCCACCCAGATGAATAAAGGCAGCACTGAAACAAAACTGTTTAGGAAAGCTGTTGTAATCTGCTCAGACCTCAAACAGATTGTCTGCTCTTTTGGTGTTGAGGGCGTAGATGCTTCCAGTCCCATAGTGCCACAAAACCCCCCTCAGACTGCACTGTGTAAATGAATAGTAGGATGCAGTTTAGTCCGGTGGGAGCCTGACTTCCTGATAATGAGTCTGTTTGGCTGAGGGACATTTAACTCCTGTTCCATTCTGGTGGAAGCATTTCTGTCTTGTGATGAATTCCCCTCTCCTCTGATCAGCTCAGCAGTCTGGCGGGCCTATGCGAATGTGCATGTGTGTGTTCCCTCCGACTGCTGAGCTAAAAGAGCTGTTCTTTTAGGTGAAGATCAAGCTGGTTAATGTGTGTGCATATGTGTAGATCATTGCCTGGTCCTGCGTGTGGTTGCTGGTTATCAATTTATGGTAGACTTGTCCTTCAGTGGTTGACAGTACTCCCATTACTGACCAAAATCAGTGATACTCTTTCAGCTATCTGGGTACAGTAACAAAATCCAGCTCACACATAGCACTTGTCATTAGTAGAGCATGTTTACAATTGTAGAGCCTTTGGTGAAGAGTTTTATTCTCTTGTGCAGTTGGCCAGCAAGTAACAGTGCTGTCTGTGAAGTGAGACATGGGTGTGTACATACCTTCGCTGCTTGGATGTCTAAGGAGCAAGGGGCTTTCTTCTGGCCCCACAAGCTCTTTCCATGCCTGCCTTCCCTCTGGCTGAGTTTCCCTGATCCTCTCTGTCGTTTGCCACAGCAGTGAAAAGAGTCCCTGTATATTCCAGGCTTGAAAAACTGTAAGGGAAATTGGAAACATTTCAGCCTTTTGTGCATGTTTCAAATTTTCCTTGCAGTTTACAGTGCTAGACACGCTGGATTTAATTACATAAAGATGTTGTTTCTTGTCTCCAGTCCAAGGCACGGTAGCTGTTCTTGGCACATTCCTTTTAATTTTATGTCCTCCTTGGTGAATAGTTATCTCATAGTAACGATAGCTTTACTCTGCCTTATCCTATTAATATCGTTGGCTGCTTGGTCTTAAAAGGGAAGCATTCCTTACTGCAATTTTTCTTTTAATTTTATTCATATCATTAAAAAAAATGTAATCACCAGAAGCCACAGTAACCCAGAGAAACTTGGGCTTTTGCAACAGGTATCTGAACCTTTGGCATTTTGGTTGTTTAGCTCAGATAGATGTCACAGTACCAAATTATGATCCAGCTGAAGTCACATGGCAGAACTCTGACTGGCTTGATTAAGACCAATCTATGGATCCTAGAAGCTCACTGTTGGCCTGGAAAGAGTTCAGGCTAATTCTGGGGTCCTTGCCATTACAAACATCATTAAAGTATTTCAATAATCATGTTGTTTCAGTGCTTCTACCTTTCATCAAACCCAGGGTATCAAGAAAATTATTTTTAAAACAGTTACTCGCTGTTTTTCAATACACTGGTGGGAGGAAAAGATGTCTGGAGATGTCTTGTCATTAAACCCCAAGTCTGATGTGCAAGTTATTTGAGCTTTAGTCCCCTTTTCTCACCATGTGACCTTGGGCAGTACACTTTACCCCTCTATTCTTTTGTTTGCCCAACTGAAACAGGGATAATAATAACACTAAGTCACCCCATGCAAGCTTTAATTAAGGTTTGTGAAGTACTTTGAAAACCTTGGATAAAAGGGGCCACTGAAGTGTAGTATTACAGTATATTGCACACAGAAAAGCCTATGTTAAAAGAGCACTATTATGGCTGTGAAGTTAAGCCCTCTACATTTGGGAAATGCTAGTATTTAGGTGGCCTGTTCTGCCTTAATTCAGATCCGTTGCCTGTTTGTATTATGACGCAGGCTTTAATGACATGATTGCATTTTTTTTTCACAGCTTCTGTGCTTCAGTCAGTACACAACATGGATGGAGCCCTCTTTCTGAGAAGCTTGTCAGTATTTTGTTTTCTTCCCATTGTTCAATATGGGGCCCTAGGCCATATGCACAGCGTACTCTTTAAATCCTGCTCTGAAGACAGAATTATTGATTTCCTTGTGGTCTTTTTTAATGGTGCTCATCGCTAGTGCCTAAACACTTGATGCACGTTAATTAATCTTTGCAGCACATCTGGGTGGGGAGTAGGTTTTATCAATCTTGCATTACAGAATAGGAACGGAGGTAAAACACAGATTAAAATTAAAAGCACCCGCTAATTTTGGAAGACCAATTTGAGACACTGAGGGCCTGATTTTTTTCAGACAACCTAGCATGATATAGCACTTCAGCTGTTCAAATCATTGTTTTGACTGACTTCAATTGTGCTGCCAATGTTCAGCACTTCTGCAAATCAGACCCTTGGGTCACAATTAGTGACTGCCCCTGAAAAAATTGTTTTGAGTGGCTTTTCCAGCAGCACACGGTAACTCTGTGGCAGAGGAAGCGATAGAACCAGGTTCTCCAGGGAAGCATTCAGCTGCCTTCATGAAACCATCCTTTCTTTTCCTGCAGTTCTCTGCAGTAAATGAAGAAGAGGTCTCACAAATAAGTTTCCTTCACTTTGGTACCCTAATTCATTCACTGAGTCTTATCTACTCTGCACATTAAATGTGTTGGGGCCCTGTGGAAAAAGTGCAGTGTGATCATGTAATTAATAACTGTGTCATAATCATACACACAAGGAAACCAAATTCAGATTGCAGGAGTAATCTGTTGACACCCACACGGTTCATCAGCGTCGTTGGAACTTTTAGATCTATCCCTTCGGCTTCGACCATTTGAGCTCTGGGGGTTACTTTATAGCAGCCGGATAGCAATAGTAGTTTGCTGTCCTTCATGTAGACTGGCCATAGAGACAGATGAGCTGCACATTTTGCTAGTCTGACAGATATTTGTAACAGAGGAACAGTGACACTCAGGCATCTTAGGCTCCATTTTACAACATGTGGGAATGTGCTGTAATGGACAAAGACTCTTCTGCTCCTTCCCCTTCTTAGATTGAGACCTTCTCTCTTGAGTCCCTTAAATGTGTCCCTGCCCCAGTCCTGTCCCTTCTCTACTCTCCAGATTTCTCCTTTGAATCATCTGTGAATCGTTTAAATTTTCCCCATTTCTTTCTTTCTTTCATTTCATTTCTGGCCAAAACTATTAGGCAAACTACTCCTAAATTTGCAAATAGTTTTGGTCACTTAAAACTCCATTTTTTGGCAAATAAACTCTGTCTTAAAGTCTTTGCCCAGCTCTACACTTAATGAAATCTGCTTAAGCTTCTGGAAATATCTGCCTCATGCTGGGAACACCAAATGAATACAAAACATTTCCATGTTAACATCATACCATGTAGTATAAGTTCCTTATGTGTAGCTGATATCTATCCTTACAAACTTGTGACTAATGATTCTGTTGATACAGGATTCCTGGTTGGTTCCTTGAAGAACCAAGTTATTATTCTTTTCCATTGTTAAGGAAAAACAGTTGGTCTTAAGTACAGGCAGTCCTTGACTTACAATGCTTCAAATTACAACATTTCAAACTTGCAACGCTTATAAATCGACACCCTGTTTCAACTTTCTGACGTCAGTTTCGACTTTACAATGCTTGATCCAACACCACGCCATGCCAGCAAACAAGTGTCGCCCATCTCCCCAGAGAATATCTGTCCAAACTTCCTTGGACGCTTTCTTTAAGAAAGCAGACAAGACTCCAGAAAAACGTGCAGCCAAGACTCCTGAGAAGACTCCAGCCAGAAGCCCTTCAAATAGTCCAGCAGTCACCTCAAAGAAGTCTTTCCAAATCAATAAGATTGCCATTTACAATATAAATACATTAATGTATCTATATTACTAATCTGTAATTGATTGGGTACAAAGATCTGGGTTATTTTTTTGTGAAAATAGGATATCGGGCCTTGGTTCACAAACCAATCCCCATTTATAACATTGTTTCCTATGGGAAAATTGTCTCCAAGTTACAACATTTTGACTTAAGGCGTGGTTTTTAGGAGCCAGTTGTGTTGTAAGTTCGAGGACTGCCTGTATTTCAAACAACTATTGATGTTCCTTATGGTACCTCTGGATTTTTGCATCTGCAGTAAAACTGGTCGGAAATTTCTACCAAAATTGTTTTGTGATAGAAAATTGTTTTTGTTTTTTTGACCAACAGAAAGTTTTTGTGAAAAGTGTTTGTTTTTTGTGGAAAATTTAAATCTTTTATTCAAAAGTCAGGAAATTTTCAGTCCAAAACCCAAAAGATTTATTTTAAAACTCTGCTAGCAAAGATGGAAGAGATCCTTATGGGTCCAAATGAGATGTCTGACCAGGGAACTGATTATGCCTTTAGAGGAGAGCATGGACCTTAGCTACCAAAATCGAAACACTCAGGAAGCAACTTCACTTGCATTTCAGGATCTAGACATCTCATTTTTCTGTAGAAATATATGGAATTTTTGCCAAAAAATTATCATCTTAAATGCAGGAACTGAGGAGGCATTTTCTGACCTGCACTAGTCTGTGATCTACCATTTTGTCTCTGGCGTGGGTCTAATAACTTTATTTGGCTTCCAGCTGTCATTGTTTGTTCTTAGCCCTACTGCTTGGCTGTCTGAATAATGGTTTAATATGTCATAGTAAAATTTTGGTTTATTTTGCCTTTCTTTCAGCTGTATTTGTAAGTCTGGTGTTTGCTTGGGTTTGGATAACTAATGTCTTGTGGGAAAAATGTCCTTGTTTATCTACTCATTGGCATCTGTGCCTGGGAAGCTAATCCTTCTGTTGGTGTATTTCTAAGATCCAACAGGGGTAGATGTGGCTCTTTATTGTCAATGTTAGCTTCCTTTAAAAGATTTCTTTTTACTGTCTAACAGGATGTCTGGGAGAGCTGTTCACTCTGTATCTTGATGAGGAGGTAAAACACATAAATTAGTGGTTCTTCATGAAATTCTAAAATTCCATGGTTGAGAATTGGATTCTCTTGTTAGTAATCAGATTCTCACAGCAAGCTATTGTATCTGTTATTTGAGCACTACTATGGCAAAATTAAGTGTCTCTTACCCTTTGCCTACATTTTCCAATACATAGATGACTGTCGTGTATTTTAGTGAGCAATCTTTTTAAGGAATGCTAGAGCAATCTGTCTTGTTCTTTTAGCAAAATGTTGTGTTCTCTATCATTTCTCCCTGGAATGGTCAGAGAGGTCCCACTTAGCTTCTATAAACTATTTTTTAATAAAATTGTTAATTGCAGCTCCTGGAAAATTGTCATTCCATTTTAAATCCTGCCAGTTTGGGAATGGCAGTAGACATGTGCCTCACAGAAGGTGAGGGTCAGCCCAGGACATGAGACCTGGGCGTCATTTCAATCCCCCAAAATCTCTCAAAATAAATATTTAATTAATATTATCAGCCCTCAAGCAGTCAGGAATTACGATATTCTGAGAGTGCATTAAAAATCAGGAAATTTTAAGATCATCAATGCTTGTTGAGTTCTTTTTTTGGAGCCATGGGAACTTGAGCTTTTCTCTGTGACCATGACAGCTAGAAATGTGCTCCTTTTTTCAGCTGAAAGCTGAGTCTCTGAATCGCATGCCTAAGGGGCTCTAAGAAACATTCCAAATATTGTGAGACTTGTAAGGAAATTACAATGTTTGAGGACCCCAATCTAGGTGATCCTGGGCTTCTGTAACTAGAAGGGGTCTACACCACTTCTGAGTCACCTCATTGTGATGTTGCTGGTAGGCTAATTAGTTCAGTTGCAAGGCAGGGCCAATTAATCTGGGTGCAGTGATGCTTGAATGTCTCTACACTTCTTCAGATTCAGGAAGTTGCCCATGGCTACCTTCCAAATGGGATGTGTAACTGTCTTATAGTTTTTAGCAAAGACTTTATATTATTTTCTCTTTTTTTTTGTGTAACTGCCGCGCGGCACTCTCACATTTATGTAACCTTGAAGTAGACTGTTAATCAAAATGAACGCTTTGTACTTCTCTCCA
>NW_017728931.1:52720626-52722222 GCF_001723895.1 Crocodylus porosus
GGCGGCTAAGAGCTACCTCAATTCCGCCCCACAAGCCGCGCGCTCGCACAACTCCGCAAAGCCCGCGGCTCCCCTAAGCGGTGCCGGAGCCGCTAGCCCGGCATTTCGCCACAGGATGCAGTATAATTGTGTTCATGCTACACTAGGCAGTGGTTTGCTGCTTCTACTGAGCAGATGCAGTAGGATACTGTCTGCAGCCACAGAGATATTTCTGGCGGGTGTAGCTGATTTGGTGCCAATTTTTTAAATTTGGAAGAAAAATCCCTTTCTAGGGATCTTTTAGGGACAGCAGGGAGCAGTCCCAAATAGTTCAGAATAGTCAAGACAGTTGACTGCTTTAAATAAATAAAAAAGTTTTGACAAGGCTGCTGACATGTGACTTCCAAGTTCAGTGTTGTCTTTGCTATGGCCATCTTGTACAGGGGTAGATGTCACATTAATGAATATCCCTTTCAAGTGAGTGTTGCTTTGCTTTTTGTCTTATTTTGCTCTTTTCTCATTTAAAATAAAGGGTAGGTTCTCTAGTACTTTTTTCACCACAATGTAATTATTTATAGGCATGCCAAAGGGATGTATGGAGTTGCAGGAGAAGCAGGACCCATACCTTTGCCGGTGCAGCATCAGAGCCTGGATTGTAAATGGTGGTCTTGATAAGTGGAGCTGGGAGCAGCTCATTTCATCTTTATGAACTTGTAATTTTTGTACTGAGGATTTTATTATTATATCTTAAAAGTTAGATATAGGGATAAATGAAGATGAGTTAGAGATAAATGAAGATGAAGGGTGTTGTCAAGCAACAATGCATGTCATTGGCAATCAGCTATATTTTTTTTCTCACCCATATAGACATAGTGGTGGAATTGTAAGACAAAAAGCAGAGTTGCTAGTGTCTTCTTCTCAATCTGGATCTAGTTTATTTTGGCCCTGTGCAGGCAATGGAATTGAAATACAGCTGGATGCCATTCTTGAGTGAATAAAGCATCTTCTGTAGTCCTTTGGAAAATATATCTGCTGACAGTGCAACCAGCTTAGTTAAATTATACTTTAAAATTGATGGATTGTGGATCAGTATCTTTTGACTGCTCCACTGCCTGTTTACATATCTCAAACCAGCGCTAGACAATGTGAGATTCCGGCACTTTTCTTAAGGGTTTATTGGCCATAGGTACACACACAATGATTTTTGCCCAACTTTATCAGTCTCATAAATTTTCACAGAATCACTTTAAGTTGTGTCATGGATATTGCCTCCATGGCTTTTATGTTTTGGTTAGCCACTAAGCCAATTTTATTCAATATAAATCTAATCCCAGGCAGTGCTTTTGGGTGGGGCTTGGAAGGGATGTGCCACTTTCTCCCATTGGACCTTTAGGATTTTCCATGGGAAGGTAAAGCAGTGAGATGCTCTCTTATCTATGCATGCCACCCCACTTTCATAGATTTCATAGACATTAGGCTGGAAGGAACCTCGGAAGATCATCGAGTCCAGCCCCCCACCCAAAGGGCAAGAAGTCAGCTGGGGTCATAGGATCCCAGCAAGATAAGCATCCAGTTTGCTCTTGAAGGTGTTCAGTGTAGGTGCTTGAACCACCTCCG
>NW_017728931.1:52722233-52728116 GCF_001723895.1 Crocodylus porosus
GGGCTGTGGTCATGGAAGCCAAAGCCTTTCCGATGACACCAGCGCCGCAGTCTTTGGTTGATTATGTGCATCCTCTCCCTCCTTGCTGTTCTTTCAAGGTAAATTGGGGATAGCACAGCTCTAATGGAGCAGGGCTACTCAGTAAAAGCCTGTATTTGAGCAGGGCTTCTGGGTGGATTCATGAAATTAACAGAGCTGAGTGCTACTCTGTTGTGTTCTGTGTAAGGATAAACTCCGTTTCCCTCACAAGAGAAAAATAAAAATAAATTTCCATGAATCTCCTGGCCTCACAGGTAAAGATTTATGTCCATCAGAACAACTAGGACTTTAATTCTAGGTAGCTTTAACTATAAGTTGTAAATATTTGCATATAAAAATATGCAAATATGTACACATACATATAGCTTAAGAATGTGTGGGGGGGAGGGAGGTGTAAATGCACCTATAACTTTGTTTATTATGCTTATAAATATATTTTTCTCCATATTTATTTGTATTTGCATTTGTGAACACATAGGCTCTTATTGTTGATGAATGGGTCATGGATTTTATACATGCATACTCCCTGGCATGGCCAATAGTACTATTTCCTGAGTGAAGATGAAAAATGTGCTGATAAATATAATACATATAAAAGTCTTATGCATGAGGCATGTGGTTTGCAAGTGCAGTTGATTAGAGCTGTGACTATGACTGGTAATTCAGATATCCAGGAAATCTGCAAAAAAAAAAGAAAAAAGAAAAGGGGGGGGGTGAATCACTCATGAGGAAAATAAAACTATTATAATGTCCATAGGTGCGGGGAAGAGTGAAAAAGGAAAAAAAGAAATGTTGGAGGGATTTTAAAAAATGACAGAATACTTTAAAATGTGAGTCATACTATCTCAGAAACAAGTTATTGAATTTACCTTGGTGTCTAAACTGTGTGGTGGCAACCTAGCTTATATCAAATCTGAGGCGCTTTATTAGTTTTTTGGGATTGTTGGGGTAACTGTGTTAAGAATCAACCTTATAACAAATGATGATGACTTTACTCATAAAATAACATTTTTATTTTACCCCTTTTTTTTTTTTTTACTCACTGTTGTGTTTGGTTTATTTCCATTGCTCCCTGAAGATCTTGCCAGAGGCTTAGTTCACCCAATACTATTCCCATGTTATGTCACTTTAATTTCATTCAATGGTAGGGTCACAGCATTGTAAAACTAGAGTAACACAGAGAAGAATCATGCCTTGTGTCTTTGTTTCATTTAATGCACTTGGCTTGATTTAAAGTATTGTCCATTATGAATGTATCACATTGTAATCTCAAAAAGATCCCGGCAGGCACTCTTTGCAATAATTTTAGAGGAGAACTAATACTAAATGGCAGTCACTTGAGCAGATGATATTCACACCGTTTATTAAAGGTCATTAGTTTAGAGCTTAACTTGTTTACAGTATTTGCTGTAATGTATGTCTTGAATCTCACTCTGAGCATATCTTTTACTTCTGGAAACTGAGGTGTCTTTTTGTCAGCAGTTATTATCAATAATGTTCACATTTTGTGGTGTCATGAAAAATCCTTTGTGGGTCAGTGCATAATCATACTGAATTGGGCCTTTCATTTGCAACCATAGGAGTGTTACAGGTTCCTCTGCCTTTCCAGTGGTCTGCATCATTCCCATGGTATCATAGTTTTACTTGATCTCTTGGAGCAAATGGATATTTTCCCCCTTCAGTGGATGGGTTACCTATGTTACTGATTATCTGTATTTAATTTAATTGTGAGATTGAATGCTCGGTCAGGACTTGTACTCACTCTTGCTAGGGTATGGCTGTACCTAGTAATGCATCATAATCTCAGCTTCTTCCACAAGTTCTTCTAGGGTTTTCTTTCCGGAGTCAGTACTATGCTGGGTCTTTAGCAATCTCTGACCTAGTGTTGCTTACACCTCCGTTTTTATCTTGCTTGGAGCTTATTTTTTTCTCTGACTCAACAGTAATTATTCTGTATCTTAATTCAGAGCTTGAGGACACGAAACTAATGTGACTCAATAGAAGAGCCCTGTGTTCCTCAGCAGGGTGTTGGAGTCTGCTGTCCTGTTACCTGAGGCACTTACTGCAAACATCTCTAATAGCATCATTGCTAGGCAGGTTTCTAGCTCTAACACCCAGTGGAACATTTTGCTGCACTCACTATTTGGAAAGTCAAGTGAAACTGGTTTTTCAAGCAAGTTATAATAGTTATTTGCCCATGTATTTGTACTTTAGATCCTGAATAAGCAACACATTTTGCTTTAGGTTTCTGTACATTTTTCTCAGCCACAGTATTTTTCCCCTGAAATAACACTGCATTGAGCTCCAGTGCCCACTGAAAAGATACCTGCTCCACCTGCATTTGCCAACCTGAAGCAGTGTAATCTGCAGTCACCCTAGCTAGAAAGATTTAGAACATTTCCTTACTGTTCTGCAAACATACAGGTGCTTTGGGCTATATGGATGCTGTCTAAGATTGACATGATCATTTTGGATTGCATTTACAGCATAATTGAAAAATGCCCAGCATTTGGTCAGTGCACATTCTCCAACATATTTGGGGCCTGAGCTAGCTGCCATGCAAAGTCAGTGAGAGAGCCTTTTTATTGACCTTGATGGAAGGTAAATCAGACCCCTAATATTTCCCATCAGACTAAGACCTGCTCCTGTTTTTACTGTGGTTCTGGTTTCTTTCATTTCTAGCCTTCTTTCTCTCTCTCTTTCTGAAATGGCATCATGTGAATTAGCCCCTTATTCTGTATCTGAGAGCCCAGATTTGCATTTCACAGGATCTGTGACTCAGGTTGAGATTAAATCAGCTTCCCACATCAGGCTGTGAGTTGTTTGGTCATTTTGTATTCCACTTATGAGTTTAATCTTTTATTAAGGAGTCGCGCAGTTCCTCAGATTCATACAGTTGAGCTTTACAGCTGAAGTCAGTTGCCTGCATTGATTGGTTCATCTTGCTGTGGTTTATGCATAACAAACAGATGCCTTGTGTAAGTAACTTTTCCCCACCGGGGTTACATTGCTTCAAAATTTATCTGTAATCTCTGCCTGGACCCCTCTATCTTCCTCCTCCTGTCGTAAAAAGCACTATCTACCTGCAACACTGCTGAGCTCACCAGTATGAGAAATGTCATCGCCTGCACTGAGGTGCTTTCTCTGCAGTCCCTGTGGCAATTTCAGTTGTTGCTTAGGATGTCATTTTCCATGAGGCTCCCGTACACTGCTAGCATAGTTGGAGGAAGTGCCTGCTCCAACTTCAGCACCATACCTTTTTATTTTGTATTTGCATGGTGCTGAGCACAATCAGTACATCACTAGGGCTCCTAGGCTGTATAATAACACAATTAAGTACTAATATAACTTCTTGGAGTGTATAACATTTCACAAGAATGCCATCCGACTGCTGGGGCCGAAGGCTTTGCCCTTTTAACAAATGCCCTAGCACTCAATTCATCTGCGTTTACTCAGGCTTCTAGATATTTGAATTGCAGTGGAAATGCTCATAAACTTAACATAGCCCAGTGGGATAGTTGCCTCCATATTAATGGTGCCTACGTTTTTCTGGCGTAATGAACTTCACGATAGCAATTAAGTTATCCTGAATGGCCACAAAGGTTCTCAAGAGAGGGGAGAGAGGTAGTTAGCTGTGTTAGTGTGAAGTCAGGCAGAAGGCAGGATTGATTTGCACCTTACAGACCAACAAAATCAGAGATGTATAGCGTAAGCTGTCATAAGCCTGAGTTTACTTCATAGATGTTGTGCGTCTTGAGAATCATCAGTTCTGGTCTGGCCTACCAGCTCTGTTGTGCTCTTCCTTCTCTTCATGCTGGTTTCCTTCTCCCACATTATGCAGAGAAGCGGCAGAGACCAGTGGGGGACATAGAGCCATGTGATGGCATTTCCTTGAAAGAGATGAGGGAGAGGGAAAGTGCAGATGGATTATCAGAAGCCTTGCTTACTCAACAACCAGTCCTTGCATTCTGAAGATGAGTGTTTTCTTACTTAGCATTGAAAGGCTTGTGCTATAGTTTTCAAATTCCAGCATTTCTTTATCATAACAGATTATTCATTCTAGAGGGTAAATAGGGTTCTCCAAGGAAATCCAGTCCTGGTGGATTAATGGCACTGGAAATGCTATTGGATTTTTTAGTTTTCTTTTTGGAGTCTATAGTCATGCTGACCTCTCCACCCTTCTTCCTGTGTTGTGATGATGTCGCTTCCTTTCTTAAAGGGACACATTGTATTTTCTTTTTCTTTCTTTCCAGACTATTTCTTAATCATCTGGATACTTTTTCACCTTCCAGTTATCTTGTTCCTTTAAAATAAAATGTTCCACATAACCTTCTCACCTAATTGACAATAGTGTAGCTGCTTCAGCAGTTGGGCAGGGGGAGGGATAAACAAGATGGAAAGAAAAGAAACTTAGTTGTGGTATTGTTCTTCGAAGAAACAAAAGAATTATTTTACTTTTTTTTTTTTATAATTTATGCACCAAAAAAGTAGAAAAGAGAAAACAGAAGAGCATTAAATTCCACACTGGGGAAGATAGTGGCGTGTTCCTTTCACTGCCTATAATCTATAATTAAACCCAGAATAGAGCAGAGTGCTGGGGGAGGGAGGTGGGGATGGGACAAAGGGGGAGGGAGCAGGGTTACTCACTTTAGAAACATTACTCCAAAAATCTCTCTCACTTTCTCTCCCCTTATTACATGGATTTGATTTTATTTAGTATTTCTCTTTGGTTTTTTTTTTTACTTTTACTTTTTACTTTTACTTTACTTTTTCTTTTACTTTTTCTTCCTCTTTCTTTGTCTCTTTTTTATCTCTGCTTTCTTTCCTTCCTTCTCTGATATCTCATTATTTATATGTAATACAGTAGTGCCCAAAGGTACATACTTGAGTTGTGCATCCCTGGTGTAAAAGGTGGCAATCCTACCCACACCAGATCAGACATCTGTCATATCACGGCATTATATATACAGCCCTTCTTCCAATGTATGGCACATATTAGTCTGTAAATATAAAATCCCCTGGAAAATTTAATGTTGGGGTACTGATTACAATTTTCAGAAGTTAGGGGGTACTTGTTACTTAAAAGGTTGAGAAACACTGCTCTAGGCTGCACTTAACTTGAAGCAGGCGCTGCAGACTAGGCATGTGCTGAAGTGCTTTGCTGAACTTGGGTCTTTTGTACATAGAATCATTGAAAAATAGGGCTAGAAGGGAGCCCTGGAGGTCATCTAGTCCAGCCCCCTGCCTGAGGCAGGATCATCATCCCTATCCAAACCATCCCATACAAATCCCTGTCTAGCCTATTACTAAAGCTTCACAAATCAAGCCAGTCACACAACTAACAAGGTATGGCACACACTGACCTGCCACAGGTAAAGCAGTGGGACAAAGAGTGTTGCTTATTTATTACTAGTGGCTCTCACAGCACTCTAGTTTCTTTCCGGTTATTTCAGAGGGTGAAGCGTGTGTCCCATGGAGCTGACAGTCCAAGGACAGAACATTTAGACAGATAGACAGACAAGGCAGGTAGAAGAGAAGGACAAATCAAATAAATGGTTGTGCTAACTAATGTAAATCAGGAAAGAAAATGATACCAATGGTACTCTCCCTTTCATGCTTCTTTTCCTAATTTAGCTTTATTCTTCCTTGCTTTCTCTCTTATTCTCCCTGTCTTCCTCTCTCTTTCAGTTTTTCTGGGGCAACATCGTTATAATATAGCCACAAGGTAAAGACCAATGGGCTTGCTAAGGGAGCTGCTTTGCAAGAATGTGAGAAATTCAGGTTAATTGGATACAATCAGGCCAAAATTTAGTTAACATTTTCTCTGTGTGGGGTGGGGGGCGC
>NW_017728931.1:52728216-52743338 GCF_001723895.1 Crocodylus porosus
CACTTGGTCTTGAGGGGTGAACCAAGCATACCAGTCCCCAAATCTCATAAGCATTAAAATCCACTCAAAGTGCAGGCAAATGACACATAGCTGTGGCAAGTGAGGGGCATGAGAAAGCTCCTTGTGTTCAGAGAAACTTCAGAGGACAAGGCTGCTAGATCCTACAAGAGAGAGAGCAGCAGTAGGACTGTGATCGAACAAATAAGAATGAAAGACTAAGAGCAGCTTTGCCCAAGAAAGGGGAACTTGGAGGGGGTCATGCCAGCATGAAGGATGAGGGGAAAGAAAATTCCTTCTAATTGCTTTATTGATCCATTGTAATTAAGGGATACATTTAATTTTGAATAACCATCAAAGTTATTCAATTATTGAGATGCCCATTGATGTTGAATGCCCAGCTGTGAGGCTGAAATGGGAGGAGGACAGAGAGAAAAATGGGGCTGCCAGTTTGAAAAGAAAAATGATCTTTTCTTTGATTTAAAATGTGTGGAATGATTCAGTTCTGCTCTCCCATTAGAAGGCACAGAAGAGTAATTCAGGGCAGCTGGTCTGGAGGGGATGTAGGATGCTTAATGGATTTATCTCTGGTGGTGCATTTGTTGACCAGAGGGTCAGGTCAGGCTTAGTTGTGTGGTAAGAGCTTCTGTGGGTGAGTTGAAGTTGGTGGGCTTGTCATTATCAATGGTGGAGTTGGGGGGTTGGCAGCTGGGAGAGGGCTCATGTTCTTGTCATTGTAGAAAGGTCTGGAGGCTTGGATGAAGCCATGTTTGTGGTCACTTTCTTCCTTAGAGGAAAGCAAGGCAATTCTGTAGCCAAACAGGTAATGTAACATCTGGGTGAAATTGCCACACACACAAAATAGGAATACTTCACAGCTACGGTACCAACCATTGAGCAATGCTAATCCAGCTCCATGCAGTATGCAGAAAGCCAATAGCTAGTTAAATGAACAGTATGATATATAGTAAAAACAGTTTCATCCTTGATAGGACTCCAGTAATTCCCTGGGCTTGATGCAGCAATCACTGGGTGAAATCTGGTGCTATTATGCAGGTGGTCAGACAGCATGATCACAGTGACCCCATGCAGCCTTAAAAATTGAGTTGGGTCAAGTACAATTGACATGTCTGAGAAAATGCTGCTGTGGGTATCTTTGCCTGGGCTCTTTTACCTCTATGTGCTTTTTAAATCCAGAATCCTAGTGCAGCGCAGTAGAACTGTTCCCATTTGCACAATGGAAGCTGATTTTCATGTGTACACCCCAGGGTAAAAATGTGCTTCTGGGGAGAAGTTTTAAGGCTGTTTTATGTGTAATACCAGTTCTGTGTGCTCATGTGAACTGCCAATATTATGGGTTTCAGTTATTTATCTCTGTATGTTGAAGATACACAGTTTCAGTGTAAATTGCAGAGCAGTTTGAACATGGAACAAATATAGCAGCTCAGCAAGAGGAGTAGAAAGAAAGTATGTGGGGAGCAGTCATTCAGAATTGCAAGCTGAGTGCCTCTTCCTTTGAATGCATAGTTATAAATCATTCATGAGTAGGGAATGGAGGAGGATGCTTGAGCTGAGACCAGGGGAACTTGAGAAAGCTCCTAGGAAGCTACAACCTGGAACAATAGGGTTTGTGCTGCATCCTGGTTTGGCCTCAACAAATAAGTTCATCCCTCTCTTTTAACTTAAAGGCTGGAGTTGTTGCAGCTGTGCTATATATGACTCACATGACTGTGAGGGTCTCGTACTGCCTGAACAAGATTTCCAGAAAATGAGACATTATAGGCAAGGCCCCATCTACTGTGTGGTGACCTTAAATATGTATTATGTGGCATGGTCTCTCACTTTACACAGCTTGTTATGGAGTTGCTGAAACTTTAGGGTGGAGGGGGATGGTGGTGATAATATACCAGGTAGGACAAACTTTGGCATTGCTTTGGGAAGAAAAGGGTTCTGGGCACAGACATGCTGGTATGAGTTGAGAGGAAGGAAGCATGTAGGAAGGGGAATGGGAGAGCATCAGTACTAGAGGGAAGAGGAGGAAACTTTGTTGAAGGACCGTCTGCCATTGAGAGCACTTGATCACGTTGTTGGATTAGAATTCTTAAGAAAATGGGCACCATGGTGCTGCACTTCTGCTCCCTCTCTCCCTTCCCTCCCACTCCCCCCACCCTGCCTTCATAGTGGGACGAAATAATCCTCCCCCTCCACATTCTGCACCTTACTTTGTAGTCATGTGATCTGTGGTAGGCTCCCCAGCGTAGGGACCAACATTATGCCATTGGTTTTTTGGGTGGGAAGACAGCCTAGAGCTCAGTTGCTCCACAGCTTCAGTCATTGTCTTTTCTGCATCTTCCTTCCCCATTTGCCAAGCTCTAGGCTAGGGACAGAAGTTGCACTTAAACCAGTATAAATGATCAGAAACCAGTTCAAATCTGTAACACAACAGAAGTTCAGTGCACATAAACTACTTTCAAAATAGCTGAAACCAGTTTAAGTTAAACCTGGATGGATCAGACTTAATTGATTTAGGTTAAATTGGTTTATTAAACTTGTCTCAGGTCCCCTCCAGATTCAAGATAACTCACAGTCCCCCAGCATCCCAGGATGCTTTGTACCTGCCCCACAGATCTAGCAAGCGGGGAGGTGGGGGCTAGCTTTGGCCTAAGCTGTCTGCTCCAGCCAAGCCGGGAGGTGTGCTGTAGTACCCCCTGGCTTCTGGCCTGAGCCACTGCGGGCATGTGGCTGCATTTCCAGAATCAAAAGTGAGTGTCTGTTCACTTGCTTATTGGTTCAATCTATGCAGCTTAGACTAACCTGTGAAGATTGAACTGATTCAGCCTCAGGCTTTTTGACTGTACTTAGCCCTAAAGTGCCAAGAAGGGGAGCAGCAAGTATAGTTTAGCAATTTATATGGCACTTTGTCAAGAAGAGAGATTATGCATCTCTGTGTGTGGCTGCATAATCTCATTGTACATGGGACTCTGGTGGAAGGATTACAAATGCCTTCCTCTGTGACTTGTGCATGCTTATGTTTAATTCTAGCTATTTTTAGTGGTTGAAGTAGTGCAACCCTTACACGGTCAGTTGCTTTTTAATTAACCAAGCACATACGCGTGCTGTAAAATCACTCCCTTTGTCAAAGCCAGGGATGGCTGATAGTTTTTGTACCAACTCCTCTTTCTGAATAGAGTGATGGAAGTCAACATGTACCAGATAACTGGCAAGCCTGAGAACTGCCAGGAGCCACAAGCACTTCAGGCAATTTCCGTGGAGTGGGAAGAGATGGAAGTAGGGGGGGCCTTTTGCTCCGTACATCTGTTCTGTTCTTTCACTGGCACACAACTCTGCCTGTGACAGCAATGACCAAGCTTCAATGATGCTCATGATATGTGAGCCTGGGGGGGTTCCCTCAGGGGGTTTCACTTTGGAGGAATGCTTTCTGTGACCGCAAAATCATACCAATGTGATTATTCAATTAAAATTTTCTTGATCCCCAATTTTAATCCCTCCCCCTTATTTTTTTCTCTTCTGTATTTCAAGTACAGCTTCTTGAATATACAGTATATTATCCATTTATTTTTATAGTATTTTCCCCAATAGTTATATGCCAAAAAATATTGGGTAGAATTATTTTGGTTAACTGAAGCACAGAATGAAATAATAACGATAGCAAAGGAAAATGGAAAGCAACAGGCAAATGCAAAAGAGAACAGAAGTATTGTTAGGTAGAGCTTTTTTTAAGAATTGTGGAAACTGAACTTTTTTCTCAGCTGTAGGCATAGCCCTTCCAGGCCAGTAGTAATACACATTGGCAGAGCTGTATGGAGAAGTTTACAGTACTGCTTGTTGTGAAATGAGATGGAGAGTGAATACAGGAATGAGGGAGTTGCCATATGAAATCATGCACTCCAGTATCCTGTCTGACCTGCCCAAGTAGCTGATACCTCCCTTCCAAAATTATTTAGAATTAATTATTATAATTCTGCATAATCACGTTATCCATAAACGTATCTGGTCCGTGTTTTTGAATCTTGGTAATTTTCAACTGTGATGGCAATGAGTTTCTCAGGTTAATTTTAATGTGTTTGAAAAAGTATGTTGGTTTTGAACTTGCCACTTTTTAATTTTGCTGACTGTGCCAAGTTCTTCTGCAGTGAGTGAGAACAGAAACCCCTAATCTACTCTCTTTGTCCTATCATTATTTGCTTATGTTATGTCTTCTCTTGCTCATCCTCTAACGTAACCAATCCTAATCTTTTCATTCTCTCTTCATATGGGAATTGCTTTCTTGCACAAAGCTCTTGATCATTTTAATTGCCATTCTCTGAACTGCTCTCATCTGCAATACCCATTTTAAGATGGGGTGACCAGTACAGCACACAGTATTCCAAATGAAGCCATGTCATTGATTTATGTAAAGGTTTTACAACTGTCTTCATATTGTTGTCCATCCAGCTTCTCATTTATCTTAAAATCTTGTTTCTTTCTTTTTCTTTTTCTTTTTTTTTAATAGGAGTACACATGGAACTGAGGTCTGCATGAGCTATCTACAGTGACAAGCAAATCCATTTTTTGGGTTGATACAGTTAATGTGTACAAGTAATTTAAAGCTTCTTCCACATTGTACATTTTTTTTGCATTTGTCAGCCTTGAATTTTATTTATCATTACACTGCCCATTTACCTAGCTGGGTTAATTCTCATTGAAGTGCTTTGCAATCTTGCCTACTCTTCGATGACCTAAAATAAATTTGTATCATCTGCAGGTTTTACTGACTCACTGCCCTTCCTCCTTTTCAGATCATTAATATATTAAAAGACATGGGATTAGAACAGCATCTGCATGTTAACCTTCTGCCCTAATGAAAACCGACCCTTTAAATTCTACTTTTCATTTTCTGTTTTCTAGCCAGTTTTTGATCCATTCCAATACTTCTCTTACCCCATGATTACTTGCCTTTGTAGTAGTGTCTTGTAAAGAGACCTTGTAAAAGGCCTTTTGGAAATCTGAATAACATGTGTCAACCAGAGCTGAATAACGTGTCAGCCAGTAGTTAAACATTCTGAGAGATTACTGAGACATGATTTTTCTTTGCCCAAACTGTTCTAGTTAGACCCCATCAGATCAAGGTCTTCTAGCTTTTATGATTATTATGATTAATGAACATTTTTACCATTTTTCGAAGTATGAATGTAAGTCCTCTTGGTCTGTAATTCCCTGGATCATTCCTAGAGCCTCTTCTCACTATAAATATCACATTTGGTAGTCTCTAAAGCTGTTGTGATAGTTATTCATGAGGTTGCAAATACTTCTGTTAGCATCTGATCTGCTTTATGCCTCAGTGCTTTCAGAAGTCTTGGCTATACCTTCTGGATGTGGTGACTTGTTTTTTGACCTCTGTTTGCTGCAACATCCCATCTCCTGACTGCTTGCACTATGGGTGCACTTTATCCATCTTATCAGAAAAGGGTAGGAAAGGGGCAGAAGGGGACTTTTGAATTGGATTATAGAATTACTGGGAGACCAGCGGAGTTGTTGGAGAACAAGGGAGAGGTGGCTGATACTCTGCGTGTATGTGAAGAATTGAGCAGCAACATTTTAGGTGTGCTGGAGTGTGGAGATAGCGAATTTGAGGAAGCAATATAAGGGAGCATCAAAGTGAGAGGAGGTAAGAGCCTGGATAACGATTTCAGCCCACTTGTTCAGGCTGAGGGGGAATTCTGGGAACCTGTGCTAGTTTATTAATAGTTCTTATCTGCTGTCTAACACATTCCACTAGCATATCTGAAAACACTTCAGATGTGTGGCTAAGGCTGAAAGAGACCTGAAGGTAATAAGTTAGTATATTAGAGACAAGGTTGCAAAGCTGTGTCTCAGAAGAAAAACTCAGTAACTCTTTGGGCTGCATATCACATCACCATCACCACCTTACAAGCACCGAGGAGTCCTAGTTGTAGCCCAGGATCCCACTTCCGCTCCGCTGGGTTTAAAATCTAAATACACATAACAACATCATGAAATGGAACTAGGAAGTGTTATACTCCCTCAACTGCATGAGACTGGTGTTGATGTACCTGTCATACTGTATTCATCTCTGACAGAAGCATAGCTGGGCAGTATGGGTGTGCAAAGTAGGCCCTATCTGATTCAGATTTGGATTCAGATTTGACCTGAATCGAGGACAGTGATTCAATTAGTTGATTTGGATCACTGTCCCTGATTCAATTTGGCTGAATCCGAACATTCAGTGCTGATTTGGAGAATCAGCAATTTGGACATAGACACAGCTTTAAAAGTTTTTTCTACGTACCTTGAGGTAGCAGGAGCGGCTTGTGATCACTACAATGCTGGGGTGCATGGAGCATCCCGCAGGAGTGTGGGGGGGCCCTTCATGTGGTCAGCAGCAGACCTGGCAGTGGACCTGAAGCGGTTCCAGTCCACTTCCGGGGCTGCTGGGGAGCACGCAGGGAGGCCCCCCCATGCAATCCCGGCTCAGTGATTGGCTACAGGGGGACCCCAGGTACCCCTCCCAAACTCAGAAGGCACCAGTTGCCAAGCTGGAGGGGCACGGCGGGTGGTCCCCCCACGTGCTCCCCGGTGGACCCGGAAGTGAACTGGAAGCGCTTCTGGTCCAGTTCCAGATTGCTGCTGAGCATGTGGAGGGCCCCTGCATTCCTGTGGGACCCCCCCATGTGCCCCAGCATCGCAGCAGTCACGAGCCCCTGCTACCTATAGGTATGTAGAAAATACATTTAACGCTGTGTCTATGTCTGAATTGCCGAATCTTTTTGAATCTCTCTGAACTGATTCGGAGGGTTCTGATTTGATTCAGAGAGATTAAAGCGTCCTCTGATTTGATTTGAATTTGGCGATTGGGCCACCAAATTGAACCGAATCTCCGCTGAATCGAATTGGACCGAAGCTTCGCACAGCCCTACTGAGCAGTTCTGCACCCGGGGCAGCTATGTGATGCTCAGGGTAGCACTGGGGTGCTGCCTCAGTTGGCTCCCCCCTTTTCTTAGTTAGACTGGGCTGAGCTGTGGATAATTACAGAAAGAAAGAGAGAGAGAGAGAAGGTAGGAGGTCAGAGAAGAGCAAATAATACTGAGGGTCTGGTAGGTTTGTTTATTAGGAAAAAAGATTAGATGAGAACAACATGGATGGTTAAAGCTTTGCAAAAACAAAAGAGCGTCCTGGAAGGAATCTACAACAGCATAGTAGATTTAGATACCAAGGAAGGAGAAGATTTACTTTAAGACAAGACAGGGGTTGGAGGCTTATGAAGAAGTCAAGAAACGAAGGAGGACAAGGACAATTTAGACTGAATGCCTAAAAGAGTTTCCTCCTTGTGAGAAATTGTATGAGGCTGGAGAAATGGAGTGGCAGTGTAAAATGCCTTTCCACCTCTAGCTGTTCTGCTCCTGTGGAAAGAAATGTGGGTCAAATGCAGGAAAGAACCTGGCCTAAATTTGTTGCATGATTAACCAGTCAATTGCATCATCTATGTAATGTGTAGCAGGGGCTGGATAGTGACGCATGCCTAGATGCCTTAGAGGAAGAGGGTAAGAGCACCACCACAGGCAGGGAATTGAGGGGAATTACTGATGCAGAGGTGAAGTTACCATCAAAAGGGAAATAGTGCTGGAACTGGTACAAGACGTGGAACAGGAACAGGAGACACTTGCACAGAATTCCAGGAGTATGCTGTGACTCGGTAGCTAGGGTTGCACAGCGCTCAAGGAGAATGAAGCCTGATAAGAGCCTATGATTTGTGGATGATGAGATCATTAACTGCATCAGGCCACTTCTATACTGTGGCTCTGTCAGAATCTAGCCTGAAATCGGTCCAGGTTACTGTTGTATGAAAAAACAAGACTGGTTACTTTCTTGGACACTTGCTGGAGCATTGTGGGGGGGAGGGCGGGGAGGAGGAAGGCTAGATACAGGTTTCAACTGAGAGAGCACATCGGAGGAAGGAGCAGAGGTAAGAGGAATGCAAACAGTGACTGATTTTACAGATCTCTCAGGGGTGCAGCAGAGGAAAAGAAATTGTTGACAGTTGTAACAGTGCAAAGAGGAGAGATTGGGGCAAATTACAGGAGTGGAGTGGAAAGTGGCACAGAAGGAAGCTAGATGTGAAAAATGGCTCAGGGGAACTGAGAAGGAAGAAATAATTTATTGGGAGGATTTGAGGGAACTGCTGGATGAGGTGACTTTCTAGTGAATTAGGGACAATCTTATTGTGATTTTGTTCCAGCCATTTGCAAACGCATGCCTGCAAGCTTCAGCTACACACATCTCCCATTGTAAGTATTAATGAAGTAAGTAGAAAATTCATCGAGAGTAACATTGCTTCTGAAATTGGCTGCTGATCATTAAAGAAGAATATGAGATGCCCTCTCCAGACTGCAGAACCATCTGGCATTCAGAGAAGCTCTGGGTGCACGGCATTTCTGCCATAAAAGCTGGACAAATATTGCAGTAGTAGTGAGCCAACTACGTAAGGTCTGGCTTCCTCATCATGGTATCTGATTGTAACACCACTGTTTGATGGTACTCTCAGTATTCCTGAGGTCTCCACTCCCAGATTGGCACCTTAAGCACCTTTCCTGTAGCAATGTGTAAAAAGGAATTTAATAGCTTTCTGCAAATTGAAAACGTGCATGAACTGTGTGTGTTGTATCACCAGCTGGGGGAAAACCCTGCAGTTCCTTGAAGTCAGTAGAGTGGCTTACATGAACTGAGAATATGGCCTAAGTGGGGGGGGAGGAATTAATTAGGTTGGTATGTGAGGGAATCACCAAGAGTAACAAAATAGAGCTGATTACAGGAAAAACAAGGAGTGATTGCAACGCTGAAGTCCATTACACCTCCTCTGCCTCTTACACTTGCCCTTTATTTTTCCTCTCTTGCCATGTTGTGCCTCAGATTCCAATACTAGAAATCTTCTTGGTTTAGAGATCTATCCCCTTCTTGTCTATAAACACCATGCATACCTATGGCACTGGAAAAATCAGCCAACACCGCTTCCCTAGTAATATTTACTATTTGTAGCATTTGGCTAGTCCTGTCCAGTCTAAATATTACATGGGAACGCAGTGACTGTCAGACTGGATCAGATTTGTGGTTCATTCAGTTCAGTTGCCGAGCCCTGACAATGGCCAGTGCCAGGTGCATTGCAGGAGAGTGGAAGAATTCCTCCACAGCAGGCAGAGATGGGGGAATCTGCCCTCCCCATGTCAGCTTTTATCCAAGTCTCGGAGACCAGATTAAACCCCAGAGCTCCAAATATCCTTTTCAAAATATTTATCATCAGTTATTATGATAATTCTGGCTATATTTGAGCTTCATGTTAGTGTTTAGTCCCTTTTAAGAATCTTATATTTAAGCTTGGCCTCAGTGGTGGCTTCCTGTGGTGATGAGTTTTGCTATTTAATCATAGGGTATGTAAAAAGATTGTTTCCCTTTGTTGGTTTTGAATTGCCTTTTTAATTCCATTGCAAACCCCACATTCTTATGTTGTGAGTCGGGGGGAGAAGTCCCCATGCTACCTGCTCTCAGCCATACATTGTTTCTCATGTTCCTTCTTATTCATCTCTTTTCCGAGATGAAGCCCTAACTTTTCAGTCTCTCTTGACGTGAAAGTGTTTCCTGGCCTTCACTTATTCTTGCTGCCTCTGAATCCACTGCTGTAACATCCATTTTGAGGTGAGCTTTTCAGTACGGATTTCCCTCGATTTCTGTGGGTTTGATTTATGCGAATTCGCTCTTATGAGATGACCCTTTTCATTCCTAAAATTGGTTATATGTGAGGTAAATTCACTGTTGGGCAATCGGCATAGGCATACTCCCTCTCCCCAGAGCAGGTAAATCTGAGTTTGTGAGGGGAAGGAAAAGGACCATGAGCGAAGCAGAGGGGTGAGGGGAAGGGAAAGGGCTGTGGGGCTGGGGCCCCACTCACCGCAGCCTCAGCTGCAGCTGCTTTGAGAGCAGCTGATGCCGGTGGCTTACAGCCACTCACTGGCACCATGCCCCAAACCCTGCAGGGCTCCACTTCCCCTGGGGCGCTGTGCCCCGTACCCCCCCAGTGCAGTGTAGCTATAAGCAGGCGGTGTCTGCCTTTCCCAGGGCTGCAGCAGGGGCAGGCAGCAGCCTGCAGTGAGACAAGAGCAGGCTAGGGCTAGCGGCCATTGCAGGCTGGGGCCAGCAGCAGCACCAGGCTCTTCCTGGCACTTGGGGTGGGCTACGGTGATGGGAGGGGGACTGCTGCCACCCCAAAATTCGCTGTAGCCCCCCTGCAACCTGCCCTCCCAGCATCGCTGCCTAGTGCTGGGAAGAGCCTGGTGCTGCTGCTGGCCCCAGCCTGCTGCCCACCCCTGCTGCAGCCCTGGGAGCAGTGGACGCCCCCTTCTTGCAGCCGCTGGGCTGCACCACACCAGGGAGTTCGGGGCATGGTGCAGTCAGCTGCTCCCAGGGCTGCTGCAGCAGGGGCTGTGGTGAGTGGGGAGAAGAGGAGCAGTGGGGTGAGTAGAGAGAAGTGGGGTGAGTGGGGTTGCCACCCACCCCAAGTACTGCGAAGAGCCTGGTACCGTCCCTGTTGCAGCCCCAGGAGCAGCAGATGCCACCTGCTTGAAGCCTATGGGCTGCACCGCACCCCTCTCCCTGCCCTTTTCCTAGCTTCAGCCTCACTCCCTCCATCCCTCACCACTGTGGAAGTGCATCCCCATCTGTTTCATTGTAAACTGGGTTCGCTTTATGCGAATTCGATTTTTCCGCCGTTCCCTGGGAACACATCTGCTGCATAAATTGAGGGAAACCTGTACTGTATTATGCACACTATTCCAGAGGAGGCTGCATCACTGATTTACACAAAGATATTATAATAGTCATTGCATTATTCTTTATCCTGTTCTGTCTGCATCCTACCATCTAGTTTGATATATATATATATTTTTTTGTACATTGAGCTGAGATTTGCATTGGGCTGTCTATAATGACAGCTAGTTCCCTTCGGTTGACACAGTTAATTTAGAATCCGGTAGGTATGTGGATAATTTAAATTTTGCTTTCCAAGGTGCATTACTTTACATTTACTAGTACAGAATTTCAGTTGCCACTGTGCTGCCCATTTCTTTAGCTTATTTAGTTGTCTCTCTGAAGTTCCCCGTAATCCTCTCTGGTTTTGACAAACCAAAGTAACTTTGTGCCACTGCAAATATACTATAGCTTTGCTCACTCCCTTTCCAAGGTCATGAGGCTATTAAGCAAACCAATCTATGGATTTGATTTACTTCCCATTCTCTGTTAGAAGATTTCAACTAACTTGCTTATTGTGTTGAAATTTCCCTTTCTAGAGGTTAGTGTCATTGCATCTCTTTTTGTACACTGCCTCCCTCTATGAAGTTTGAGCCTAATTATATTGTGGACCCCTTTACTTAGTGGCTCAGCTACTGTCACTTCTTGAATTAGTTCCTGCGTGTTACTTAAGACAAAGTCAAGAATAGCCTTTCCCTTTTGCATGTGCTAGAATTATCTGTTCCAAGACGCAATCACTTTAAGTGCCGAGAGACTGTTACGCCATTTGTGCAAGTTTACAGGGAAATAGTGGAAGTCTCCCATTATCATTTTGTTAGATTTTGCTGTTGCTTTGATTTCTTTCAAAAGACACCTTTCCTTTTCTTGAGCCAGAGCCCTACGAATATATTTACATTCTTACAGCATAGGATTTACATCCATGTAACTTCATCTGCGTGTTCCTCTCCACTTACAACTTTTGTCTTACTGGATTCTTTGGAATCTTTAAGATGTAGCCCTTTTCTTCCGTCGATTTGGCCTTTTCTGTCATTCCCATAAAATTCACATGCAGATATTACAGTAATTCATTTGGTTTTTATCATTCCACCAAGTTTCTGACATCCATAGTACATTAGTCATCATCCATTGCAAGGTATTCTAGTTCACCTTGAAATATCTATTATTTGAGACATTTAAAGCTATACTAGAAAAAAACAGCAGTAAAGATGATAATGTATAACCTTCCTCTGTTGTTTGGGAGTTTGTACAAGACATGATCTGATAGGTCTCTTCCTGTCCCTGATTTCAATAAGCCCTCATGAGAAGTTAAGGAGGTGTGTTTCTTCACTTGGCTTTGCCTACAAAATGTTTTATATTTTTTAGAGGTGCACCAATATATCAGTTGCTGATCAGATTAGGATCAATAAAAGGGAAATGCGATTATCAGCTTTTTTTGGCTGTTGTGAAAAATGTTTACTGATAATTATGCCTTCTGGCCACGGCCCTGGACACCTGGGTTCCCTCTACTCCATGGGGCCAGAGCCAGGCACTAGAGTTCCCTCCCACGAGCTTGGGTGACCTTGAGTGCAGAGAGTCTGATTCGGATACAGGGACCTGAGTCATTTTCCATACCCACCCCCATACTTTCACTGGTGGGGCCGGGTGGAGTCGAGCAGAGCAGCTAGCGTGCTGTCCTGGGGGCTGACGTGGCACAGGCTGCATCTGGGAATGGGGCTGGGGCTGGGATGGGCATTGTAAAAGGTAGCAAGTGCCTCAGAGATATGACCGGGATGGGTGGAGCTGCCCAGGCTGGTCTGAATCAGCCTGCAGTGCCCGGGGATCCACACCCCACGAGCCAGGGGCAGAGACTGGCAGGGCCTGAGGGAGCCACTTCTTCCCACTATGTGTAGCAGGGTCTTCCCCTGGCTCCTCAGCTAGGGTGATCACCCAGTCCCTAACTGGGACAAGTCCCAGGCTGCATGACTCCAGGACAGCATTTATCCCAGAAAAATAGTGTCCTGCAGGGATCAGAAAACAGTGGGTTTCCCTTTGCAGGCAGGCAACATTTGAGCTTGCAAGGGGCTGCTTGGGGCTGCCAGGTGTGGGACACAGGGGGCCCACATGCATGTGAGTGGCTGCACGCATGCACATTGCCAGGAATAGAGCCAGGCAGTGTAGAGAGCATCTCCCTGCAGGTAAGTCTATGGGTGGGAAAGGGGGGCACATTGAGGCCCATACAGTGAGGGACAGAATGGGGTAGGGGCTGGGACTGCTGCCCAGCCAGGGCGGTGCATGGGACCCAGGCCTGGGAGTGGGGTGGAGCCACAGGCAGCTTGTCCAGAAGCCCCTGGGGGAGGGGGTGGCTCCCCACTGCTGTGCACAGCCCCTGGTCAAGGCATGAGGGTGCATGTGCCTCACCCCAGATTTGTATGCATGGCAGATGCAGGCTGCTCACTGTGGGCTCAGTGCTGCCCACCCTGCTGCCTTTCCCTCAGGAACCCTGCATCAGCCACGCAGCCCACTGCCCACCCAGCAGCAGTGGGGGCAGAGAGTTGTGCTCCCTACTGCTGGGGAGGCAAGGGGCATGCAGCCACCACTGGGCTCCCAGGACAAAGACATCAGGGCAGGGAGTGCTGAGCCCAGAGCAGACAGCCTGCATCCACCTTCACCGCACTCAGTGCTGCTCAGTCATGGCCACTCAGCTCTGTTCTGGGTGGGTCCATTCAGCTTCCCCTGTGGGGCACCAGGGCTTGCCCTGCCCCTGGCAGCAGTGGCACCAGGATGGAAAGGGGCCTTTCTTTCTGTTGGAGTCCAGCTCCTGGGACCTGGAACCCAGCTGCAGGGGAGGAGTGGCCCTGTTTCTCCAGGCCTGGAATAGTCCTGTGGTCCTGCCTTGGGCAAAGAGAAGAAAGTGGGGAGCCTTAAAGTGCTGTAGCATCTCATGTATCAGCATCCCTGTGCTTAAAAATGGCAGCGGGGGTGCTAGAACTAAAGCTCACTGAACAAGCTTTAATTCAAGGACACCCACTGCCATTTTTAAGCATGTGGACACTGGTACATGAGATGCAGGAGCGTGCTGGAATGTGCCAAAAAAGTTTTATTTATGTCAGTAGTTTAAAATGCTTTGCATTATTACTAAATATTGGTTATTGAATTGGCATCGGCCAAGATGGTTGGTTAAAAATCGTCTATTGGTATTGGCCAACAAAATCTTTTATTGGTGCACCCCTAATATTTTTATCCACTGAAATTTGCTGCTTCTGATGACTTCAAGCCAGAAATCAAGGCAGAAATTATCCTCATTAACTTCCTCACCTTCTCTCTTCTACAGCTTTCCTATGCAGTTCAAATGTCACTTATAACAACCCTTGCTGTCTTAGCTATGGGGAATACCATATTACTCTGACCTGCTTCCTTCTCCCCTTTTCCCAATTCTGGTCATCTCCCACTGCCTTACAGTTCTTCAAATGCACTTCATTTATGACCAGCAACACCTCTAGTTATTCCAGTCCTGGATGGAATATGCCAAAGCTAATTCATCAGTGGAGTGAGAACCATGTGTTTGACTTGGGCTCTTAGAAAATCTGAGTGTACTGTCTCCCGTCTGTTCCTCCCTAGACCAACTCTCATGATCACTTGAATTAGCAGCTTCCTTGAAAGAAGAGGCTGCTAACAGATGACATTTATGAGCAAGAGGATCAATGAATCTCTAAGGAAAAGGGCTGGGGTTTGCTGTGATTTATCTGTGGGAGGTCTGTGGTTGGTTTCCAGGTGCAGGAGTGAAATACTATGTCCATTCCTTGCTCTAGGGCAATGTAGGGAACATGGGAATAACTATACGGGTGGTGAATGTCAAGGGCTATAGGCTATACAGGAGGGACAGGATAGGAAAGAGATCTGGGGGCGTGGCACTCTATATTAAGGAGGAATACACATCCTCATCAATTAGCAAATAGTCAGAGGAGGGGCACTCTGAAGTGCTTTGGGTTAGAGTACAAGGCAGTCGAGGGGAAAGGGACTTAACGGTGAGAGTCTACTACAGACCTCCCAACCAGGGAGAAGAGCTTGACCAGGAATTCTTGGGTCAGCTCATAGAGGCAGTGAAGGCTAAGGATGTGGTAGTCATGGGGGACCTGAACTTCCCGGACATCTGCTGGGAAGAAGAGTCAGCCAGGTCTAAACGCTCACATAGGTTCTTGGCCAGAGTGCAGGACCTCCATCTAACCCGGAGGTGCACAGCCCCACCAGGGGAGACGCCTTGTTGGACCTAGTGCTGGCCACGGGTGATGACCTGATGAGGGGGCTGCGGGTGCTCGACCACCTGGGCGACA
>NW_017728931.1:52743349-52769724 GCF_001723895.1 Crocodylus porosus
AGTCACTGTTCCCCTGAGCACCGCTAGGAGTGACCAGGAATAACGGTCACAAGCTGGCAGAGGGTAGGTTTAGGTTAGATATCAGGAGGCGCTACGTCATTTGACCCCAGTATTCTTTCCTGCCATGGCAGGGGGTCGGACTAGATGATCTGCTCAGGTCCCTTCCGACCCTAGAAACTATGAAGCTATACCATGTCCCCAAGGAGGCACTCAGAGAGGTAAACTCTTGACCACACCTTGTCCCTGTTCTCTCACTTGCATGTGCCAAACTCTGAAATGCAGTGGTGAAGCTTCACTTCGCTAGGTACAGATAGTCAAAAATGGTGGCGATGCGTAGGGGGTTCACATGCACTCCCTGAGAGTGTTGGTGCACTCCCTGACAACCAGCATTCCCAGGCAGGGGGGGCAGGCAATAGTGCTGGTGCCCTCCCTGAGAGTGCCAGCCGGGAAGTGGGGGCGCCAGGAGAAGCGATCCCTGTGGTCCCCCTGCAGTCAACTGCACCCACCTGGAAGTGCCAACAGCATGTCCAGAGGTGCCAGCAATGTACCACTGCCACTTCCAGGTCAGCATGATCTGCCGCGGAGGACCACCCACCTCCTGGCCCTTACTGGTCACTTGGGCGGTGGGGGCGCAAGTGCCCTGCCTGACTTAGGAGGCACCAATCGCCCATGTATGTAGAAAAGCCTGAGGCTGAATCAATTCAGTCTTTGCAGGTTAGTCCAAACTACACAGATTAAATCAAAACAGAAGTGAACAGACATTTACCTTTGATTCAGAAAATGCAGCCACATGCCTGCAGTGGCTCAGGCCAGAAACCAGAGGGTGCTGGAGCATGGCTCTCTGGCTGTGTGTTAGCTTCCTCTTGCTGCTGCCCCTGAGTTCTCTGGGATTTGCAGTCCAGAATTACAACAACAGGAGTCTGCAGGGTTGCTCATCTCTTCTTCCTCCTGCTTCCAGGTGCCTCTAGGACAGGGGTGGGCAAAATGCGGCCCACAGGCCAGATGTGGCCTGCCAGGCCATTCTATCCAGCCCACGGGGCCCCTAAAAAATTTAGAAAATTAATATTTATCTGACCCTGGCTGCCTGTCATGTGGCCCTCGGTGGCTAGCCAAAACTCAGTAAGTGGCACTTCGCCCAAAATAATTGCCCGCCTCTGCTCTAGGATTTGTAGCCCACAGGTGCAGCCAGCAGTAAGTTTAAGCAGGGGAAGGGGCATTTAACCCCACACCTCCTTCCTGGCCCTAGCCCCCAGCCGGAGTTTGCCTGGAGAGCGGGGGGGCATTTTCCCTCTGTAGACTAGGCTGCATCCCCAGCTGGGCTTGCCCCACCCCCATTACTTTGTCAGCCAGCCCTCACTGCTCCAGCTAGGGAGTAAAGGGTTGGGGCCAGCCCTATTCTCTGGAGCAGGCAGCACAGCCCAGCCCAGGGCTGGAAAGCATGCTGGGATGGTGAGGGACTGTGATTTAACTTGAACCAGGAAGAAGTTTGGGACAGATACATAAACTGGTTTAACCCAAATCATTTAAATCTGATACTACATTCAACCAGGTATATCTTAAACCAGTTTCAGCCCTTTTGAAACTGGTTTGTGTGCACTGAGCTTCTGTTCTGTTACAGGTTTAAACCAGTTTATGTGTAACTTCTGTCCCTAGCCCTTGTGATAACTCTCAAACAGGCTCAAGACACAGACCTTGATGGCAGCCATAGGAGCGCCCCTGGAGCAGCATCCTCATTGCATTTATGGGCTTGGTGCTTCCAAGTAGGTGGGGGTGTGCAATGTGTTCTTGAGAGGACCTTCCTTGAAAACACGGGGCACTGTAGACATATTACAAGACACTGATATTTCATAGACTTGTCACAGAGAAAGGATCTCCATAGGTCACTTAGTCCAACCCCCTCCTTGAGGCAGGATCATCCCTGTCCAAATCATCCTATGCAAATCCATAATCTGAACTCTTAGCAAAACTTCCATCAACCCTGCTACAGTACAAGACGTAATACCCTAACCTGTCATAGGTAAAGCACAAAAACACATCTGGTTAACCCATTCTGATCATCACAGATAATCTGACTGTCACCTCCCTTTCATATGATGAAATTATTAATAGAAACTCTTCAACAGCCACTTGGGAAGCTGGAATAGGTAGGTATGATCAATGGTCATTTTCAGTGGCCTCTAAGGACCTCAGAGAGAACTACAAAGGAGAGTAGGAAACAAAAAGGAACCAAGTGCAGAGAACACAGTTGTTTGCCTTTTTGTCATAAACACTTCTGAGAGGAACATTGCGGAGATGCCTCTGTTCTGATTAAAGCAAACTGAAAATTTTCCACTGGCACAGGTTTCTGTTGGGAAATGCTCACTCAAGAAAGTCATTTTTTTCAGAGAACTGCACTGATTTTTTGTTAAAAGTTTTGATGGGGAATTATCAAGATGATCTGGTAAAGTTTGAAATGCTCTGGCTATAATACAAAAGTCAAAATGATAATGGATAATAGACAAAACAAAGAAGCTTGAAATTAAAATGTTTAAACCATTTTAGAACAAAATATTGCAGTATTTCACTCCCTATCGCGAGTCAAAGAAGCATAGCCTTCCTAAAGGTATGCAGCATGATGTTGAACTCCCCTCAGTGTAAAAGACTGTGGCCTAAATATTCAGACAAACACTCCAAATCCACAATGACCCTTTTTGTTTAATGGCCTTTTATGCTGACAATAAATGCTGGACTGATGTCTTTGAAGAATGTTGATTAATGTATTTCTGGAAGGTGCCCAGATACTGCAGTGAGGGGCATGGTATAAAAACCTGGGAGAATGGATGTGGATATCTATTAGCCTTTGCATTTCAATTTCCTCAAGCACATTCAGCACGAGTTTCCCAACCAGCCTGCTCTCTGCCAACCGATCTCATTCATGACCTGAAGGCCTCACCTCTGAGTTTCTGAAAACCATTCAGTCTGAAGGCGTGTCCAAGCCTTTCTTTCAGAAGCTGGGGTTGGTTTATATAGCCCACTTTCCCTAGTAGGAAGTTGCGCGAGACTTGTCTCATTTCACAGAAGTTGCCCTCAAACACCTTTAAAAATCCATGCGTCCTGTCCACTTCTGTCCCATTTCCAAAGTTATTCTGTTCTTTTTTCATTTTCTTTTCATTCTGGAATAGACCAGATCTCCATTACTCAAAGCATCCTCTTTGTTCCCTCAGTGTATTTTAAACCTTTTGATCATAAGATCACGTTATTAGAATGGAGGTGTTACTTCAGGAAATAAGGCAAGGATGAGTGTACCAGGTCCTCCCACTCAGTCTCTTGACTACTACTGTGAATGAAGAAAAGAGGTGGGTGAAGCCCCTGCTGGGAACAAGATAAATCTGCATATATTAAGGCCTTGGTGATTTTAAGGCAGGGTAGCATGCGAGTGTGTGAGGGCCCATGTAAGAAACCAGACAGGATACACCAGGGGCTTGTTGCTTGTTTTGTCACCCACTTCCATTCAGGAATTGGGGTGTGGGTAGGGAGAGAGAGGGAAGGAAAACCAGATAAAATGTGCCAGGGGTTCCTTTCTGGTCTTGCCAAAAGTACTGTGGAAGAGAATTACCATGCACCCTGAGATTCCAGCGGAGTGAGCTTCCTCCCAGCAGTGCCCTGCCGATGCCATCCAGGGACTCCAGTACTGTGATCCTCCTGCTATCAGAGCTGCATGGGGCAGTGCCAGCTGGGACTCCAGCTGGGGGGAAATGCGCACAAGCTCGCTTCCAGGTTTGGATCGCTGCGGGGAGAGGTACGAGTAATGGAAATTGAAATGCAAATTCTTCTTCTGAGTGGAGAAAAGGCCCACATAAATCAGGAGTGACAGGAACACAAAGACACCATCAGGATGCATTTGCACAATCAAGGGATGTTTCATATATCAGTGAGAACCCAGGCACAGCCTCCGCTCCTGAAATAAACCAAATCCATTTTTTCTCATCAGAGACTCAGCTTCAGAATTTCCCTGTTTGAAGAGCAACAGAAAACAGAAAGCAGACTGAGTTAAATTTTACTCATACATGCAGCATGTTTTGTAACTCAGGCAGGATAATATTTGTTTTAAAAGGGTCACTTAAAAAAAGAGGGAGGAAAGGCTAGCAAACCTGGTAACCTTTAGCATTAAGGATGCGATAGTCTGTGAATACATGGCACCATGGCTGAGTGTTGGGGTAATGACCCTAAATAAAATAATTGCACAGTTTTAAAACAAAGTAACCTCATTGGAAAGAAAGACAGCTAAAATACTTGAACACAATTTGAGGCTCCAAAACGCAAGCAAAATGATTTTTTTGCAGCCTTGCAGCCCTTTTTGAAATCTGTCCACAAAACAAATACCACCATGATATCCAGCGGTCTCTGCTCATGGGCAGAAGCATAGGTGTAGGCATCTAGGAATGCTTGCAACACAAAAAGTAGGCAGTGAATGAATTTATGTGACTAAGGGCTTTTGAGGCTGCTGGACCAGCATTTCCTGGATTGCTTTTTGTGACTTAATTTAGTTTTGCCTGAATTCTGTTTAGGTGCCTAGTTTTACCAGTCTGGATCCTGTCCCAAATCTCTCCCCCTTCTGCATGAGAAAAGTTTGTTAAGGTCCTCTTCTGTCAGCATTTAGAGAATTGGATTTGGGAAAGGCTTCTTAGATTTCCCTCTGTCTCCAGCTACACAGGCGTATTTCCTGCTGAGGATAATATCTTGTGTTTTGTCTAGGCTAAATTAAAAATTCCTCACCAACAAAACTCGCATTGTGTCTCTTAAGAGAGAGTTCCAAAGCTTATTAGACCCTAAGGGTAATTCCACATGATGCGTCCATAACATCTCCAAACCACACTAAGAGAATTGAAAAGACACCTCTGCCTTGCACGCACTGCGGTACCCATATGTAGATGATTTAGTGGCTTGAGCACAATAGCTCTGGGTTCTAGTCCTAACTGCTATTGAATTGCTGTGTCCTACTTCATCTGTAAAATGGAGACGAGAAAGAGAGAGTGAGGAAAGGTACACGAGGACGTGATATAAAAGCTTTACTGACACGAATTAGGATTAGGGTGACCATACATCCTAGTTCGGCCAGAACAGTCCCGGATTCTGTAGGTTGGTCCCAGCTGGTTGGTCAAAAGTCCTGGGCCTGGCAGGGAGGCAGGTTGGCATGGTGCACCATGCAGGCACCACTGCTGCCATGTGGGAGCAAGGAATATAGGGACTTCAGATATGGCATCTGAGATAAGATGACCTTATGTCCACCCGCTTTGCTTCTGTACAGCAGCAACAGTGCCTGCCTGGCTGGCGCACCATGCTACTCTTGTTTCTGCTGGACTCCAGCCTGGGACTTTTGACCAACCAGCTGGGACCAGCCTATGGAATCTGGGACTGTTCTGGTCAAACCAGGCCATATGGTCACCCTAGTTAGGATGGGAAATTACTTGCAAGTGAGTTATACAGGTTACCCTGAATGAGTGCTGATAAAACCTTTAAACCGCACTATGTATATACCTTGTCTATATGCCAAAAATGAGGCAGAATGACTATTTTACTAACAGTTCAGAGATTTTTTTTTTATTGGAACTTGGAGCTTCTTTGTTTTTCATATCTCCTCTCTCTCTAAGGTCAGGTGATGTAGTTACCATCAGTCTAACTCTATGGGGTCCAGAGGGAGCCATAGAATCATCTAAAAATGGCCTAAGAGAGCTTGCAATTAGTACTTAATCATTTATTAAACGATTTTAAAGTTTTATTGTCTTGTGGTCTTTCAGGACTAGAAATGGAGCTGAGTACTGTTGGAAAAGGGGAAATCTCCTTTTTGATGGAGTGGGAGTTACTTTCCCATAGCTGGGTTTGCAACTGAATTTGCATTATAAGTTCAATTTTAGCTTGCAATCTGGAAAAGTCAGAACCGAAGGAACATTCACAGGTTAGGTCTAGGTCTGAGATAGAGTTTTTCTACCAAATGTAAAGGAATGGGTTGATTGTTTTTTGTAATATGATACCTTAAATATGACAGGGTTAACTACAGTTCAAGATTGTCTTCTAACATTTTTTTGTTTTGTTACTGTTCTGTTGTAAAAAAGAAAAAGGAGAAGTACAATGTAGCTGATGCGCTGCAGGAGGGGGTGGGGAGGTAATGCAAGACCTGTGGCAAATCTTGGTTTACTTTGGTTTTAAATGAAAGCCTAGACTTTTTGTGATAATCCCTTTAAAACATAAAGATCTGGACACAGATGCAAACTGATCAGAGAGGCTGACAGGAACAAGCAGGTTTTGTGTGTAAAATGAGCAGTTAACCTTGGTTGTGTTGCCTTCTCCAAACTCTCTGACCAATCCTGGAATTCGTGGTGGGGAGGACAAGATTTGGTTGTGTGTGAAGGGGCAACAAATTGTTTCGTAGACCCACCCCCAAATACTGAAGCCAGTTTTGCTTGTAAACCTGATATGTCCTCTGGACCTTGGTCTGAGCAGCTACTGCTTACAAAGCCCAGAGAAATGAGTGGAAAGCCTCTGACTTGTATAGACTTTGTATCAGGGCTGGAAGGCAGCGGCTCTGGTAGGAGTTGTATTACTCACCAGCAGCCTTCAGAGTTTATGGTGGAACACAGCAACTTCTGCAGCACTCAGGAAGTTGGTGCCATCGGGGGATGCTTCTGCTGGTCCTTTTCTGTCCCCGGTTCCATATTAGGACTGATTGGAAAAACCAGGGAAATTTGCAGATGAAACAAAATTTTTAAACCTAAGTTATAACAGGGAGTCCATTCTAGTTACCTAGAGTGAAAGAACTTTGCAATTAGCAAAGTGTAAAAAATCCTGGAAAGTCCAGGTTAAGATTTAAATTTGTACATGACGCATACATGAAAAGAAGCAAATTCCTGGTGAAAGAACTGATCACATGGGCCCCACCTCCATGTACGTGTGTAATGCTTGTATCTCAACACACATGATGTATGCACATAGACACTCATTCTATTCCAAGTTGTCGTGCAACAGGCTGTAATAGGACCGACACAGTCTATCATTTCTTTGTATGCGCCTTCAAACAAAACCATGAAAGGCAGCACCAAGGAGGCCAAAGGGAGGAATGAGAGAGATAAGTGTGACTGCTAATGGGAGGGGAAAGCATTTATTACAAAGAGAGGGGCTTCATTGAAATGGTTTTAAAGCATGCCGTGACAGATAGGACCTGAGAAGAGCTTTGTAAACGACAGTGCAGCCTACGTAATAATTACCGCTCTGAAATTTATGGCTCTGTGAGGCTGGGAAGAGCGTTTGAAAGGTCAATAGAACTAATTATACTGGGGAGATGAGGCTCGGTTTAGACAAAAATTATAATAGGGGTCACAACACATGCAAAAAAAAAAAAAAAATGGTGAAAATTTGTGATCCCCCCCCAATTCTTTGTATTGGGCGGGTGGGAAGGGTGGAGAGCAGAGGAGGGGAAAATGTCTTATCAGGCTGGTGCAGTGTGCTGGGTTTTGAATGTGCAGCTGACACCGGTACTGGGCGCTAAGCAACCAGTCTGGCTTCCAGCTGTCAACCTGGCCGGCAGCTGTCTCCTTGGCAACACTTTCTCAGCTCCTGAGGCATACGTGGGACCTTGGCCATCTGGCTATTGGCTGGTGATTTGTCATGTTCCATGATGGTGTGGGGAGTTTGAAGACAGAGCTGGCTTTGGGGACTGGCTGTTCTTTCCGGGAAAGTGCCGGCAACTCTCTTACTCTCATCTTTGCTCTCCTCTTTAAAGATTTACTGCTGGGCTTTTGGTGGCTGTTTCTTATTTCTTTCTTTTTTTCCCCTAGTGCATGCTAAGTTGTTCTTTGCTATCCTAACTTTGCTTTCCTTTCACGTGCTGCCATAAATAATGCGAGAGGTTTTTAAATTCAGTGAACCAAAATGTTTTGCATAGGAGCAGACCATGTTTAACGTTCTGTGGAGAGGCACAAAGTCCCTTCCAGGGGCATAGGGGTACAGGTCCTTTTCAGCCCTCTTCCCATAGGACGTGCACAAGAAGAGACGACCATAGCAGGGTGCAGGGCCCGGGGCAAATCAACCTGTGCGGGGCCTGGATGTGGCGGTGGCGGCAGTGGGGAGGGGTGGGGGGTGGCGAGCGGCCAGACATGAAGCCGGCTCAGCTCTGCGGGGGCCGCCAAAGTGCAGGGCCTGAGGCTGTCGCCTCAATTCACCACCACCACTCCTTCCCCCCAAGGGAGGGCCCTGTGCACAAGGACTGATACAGTTGGGAATGGTCCTACTTTGAGCAGGGGGTTGGACTGGATGACTTCCTGGGGTCCCTTCCTACCCTCATTCTCTAGGACTCCACTCCACCACAGGTAGCAGTGCTGTGAAACCCAGCCTGGGCTTTTCTCTTCCACCAGAGCTGCACCCGCCCACTCTTCTCACCTTCTCCCAGAAGTTTAACTACTGAAGCTAAGTGAGGCAAAATATTTCAGTCCACAAATTGACTAAAATCAAAATAATTTCCCTTCCCTCTCCAGCGCTCCAGAGTAATGGATTTATGATACGAATGATGTCCTGTCTACAAAAGGAATGACTGCTTGATACACTGGTTGGTCACTGTAGCAACTTCTCCCGTCTCAGGCCTACCTCTTGTACTGCCTGTCATGGCAGAGAGGATAAAAGTTCTCGCAAGGTTTCCCCGTGTCCTCTCCCCTTCCCAATTCTTGTCCTGAACAAGGCGGAAATTTTGAGAAATATTTCAGCTGTCACCTGTGCAAAACCAGCATCGCTTGGTTAGAGAAAGGGTCTCTGTTTTCTTTCTGATTGTCTGTAGTGGTTGATCTCCCTCTCTCCACAGCCCCTTCAAGCCCAACACCCCTTTGATGAAGATGATGCATACTTATCTCTCACGTCATGTTTATGTCCTTTACTTTTGTGGCCAGATGGCATCCTGGATAAAAACCAAGCATATTCACTGGTGCTGGTAGTCACCATTGTGTTTGTAGAGGCCAAGTGGGTGGGCTGTGCAAAAAGGCTATAGAGAGAAAAGACTGTTTTGTTATTCATAATCTAGACAGCTGGATGTGCAATGACCATGAGAGCTATAAGATAATTTTGTCAGCTGGATATTGGGGTATCAAATCTCAGGGATGGCTTGGGGGAGAAGTCTGTGGTCATAGGGCATATTAGTGTCAGTGATAAGGATCAGTGGGAGAAGTCATCTTGGAAACTAAATTTAGGCTAATAACAAGAAAGTCCAAAGGTTAAATCCTCTTTGATAGTTTTTTTTCCCTAAGATACCACTAGTTTTGTACCCTAGGCCATATCCAGACAGGAAGAATTAGAGTCCCAACGGATAAATGAAAAGATGGTTATAGAGAAGAGGGTCTCAAATTTTATTATTACATACTGATGAATCTTTTGGGAAAATGGGATCCTGTATATAAGAAATAGTCTCCACCATACATAGGAGAATAAATTTACCACCCTGTATCAAGTATTTGGTCAATGAAAGTCAGATATCCCAATTCCAGAGTAACCAGATAGGTGAAGGTAATGACTGCCTTTATAGGCCTTGGAAATCCTGTGGTGTTGCAAAAGGTGAACTTCCTTGATCCCTGTGGTGATTGGCTCACATCCAATTGCCATTAGTAGAGCTTGCAGAGTTGCCAGCTTGTGATAGAGTGACATCTTGAATCAGGGATTTCCATAAGGTAAAATATTCACTACATAAGGTAGCATTTCTTTCTCTTTGTTCTACATTTACCAGCCACTAGTGTCACTGTGTGACCCTGTCTTCAGGGACTGGACAGGAGGAAGAGAATATTCAGCGTTAACTAGACATCTGTATTTTTGATCAGTAACTTCTCAGATTAATATTACATTCAGTTTCTCTTCTTATAGAAGCCCCTCCATTCCCTTAGTCAAAAGAAAAGTAGGCTGCTGGCAATGACAACCGAGGGGGATTGAGGAATTTAAAAGCTGGAGAGGTGTTTGAGGGTGGCTGGGAGAGGTGGGACTCCGGCAGAGAGAGCTAATCAGTGCTGAAGAGTGTGCCGATCAGATTGGATCAGACAGTGAAACCTGCCAGGGACAGTAGGAAAACAAGCACAACTTCGGTGCAATATGTATTCAGTAATTAACTCGCCAGAAGATGGACTGATGGGAGACAATGAGGAATAATTCAGTAAGGGAACAGCTCCCACAGAGATGCATAAAAATGGGCACAGCTGTGACAAATAAAAGCAACCAACAGCTTCACCCCAATTGAAAGACTGTTTAAAGCAAAAATGGAAGAGCTAAAATGCTTGGCATGAGAAGGAAAGCTTAATATGCTGCAATAAGCATGTCTAAAGCATGGCAGGAAAAGATCGAATAATATAATTATAATTTCTGGCTATAAACTGTACAGGACGGGTAGGTTAGGTTGTGGATGTGTAGAAGTATAGATGTATTTCTGTAGACTCAGTCAAAGAAGGGTTTCTAAATGGGCAGAGTTTATCTACTTCAGAATTGGGGAACTCCCAAATAGGATAGCTTGTTAAATAGAATCTGCGTGAATAGAATTCCTAGGTCATGGGACTAAGCATATAATGGTAATTCTCTTCCAGCCTCCAGATGCAAGCAGGGATGATGAAGGAGAAGGTGGAAAAAGATTAGAGAGGGAAACAAACTATGTTGTTCTGTAGTAATACAGAGTGCCTTCAGCCTTACTATTATAGTGATGCATGATTTCCTTTTGGAACAGTTCATTCTGCAGAATATAACATAAATAATCTGCACTTACATAGCACCTTTTTATCAACAGAACTCAAAATGCATTAGAAAGAGAGTAAATATTTTAGAGATGGAAAAATTCACACACCTTCATATTTGATTGTATGTGGTTACATCAGTGTAACTGAGTGAAGGGTATAGCCTGAAGTTACTTGAGTTCACATCACATGTCAGTGGCAGATGGAAGGAATGGAGTAGAGATCTTCTGACTCCCAACAGTCTACACACAACACACCTGAATAGCCAGAGGTCACTTTGAATGAATGAATTGAGCACTGTCTGCCTTTCTGGATCCTGTGGTGACAAAATCAAGTGCAGTAATATAAGTGCAGCTTACCAGTTGCAGCTGCAGAATGAAACATGTAGCGCAGTGATTTTCAACTAGTGTGTCTTGAGGGCCTTTCAAGGGTGCAGTGGGGTGCCATGCAATGTTAACATGGTTAGATGTGCAAACATAATTCACAAGGTAAACTCAGAGATTTCAAATAGGAATCCATAGTGTTAAGAAATTCTGACCTGCTCTGGTCTTTCTGAGTTTTTTGCAACAGAAGAACTGCTCTATTTTTTTTCTGTAGTCAAGAAACAAGTGAAAACTAAGAGCTGGCATTTTGCATGGGGTGCCTCAAGCTAAATGAGGGGTGCCTTGAGTCTAAAAAGGTTGAAAACCACTGATGCAGAGTTTTAATTTTTTGCTGGAATGATTTATGTGAGGTCAACTCTTTCAGGGTCCCAGTAAACATGATCTGTTCTAGCTAAGAGGGAAAATGATCTTACATTTAAGGCATTTAACAAAGCTTTAAGAGATCTGTGCTTAATTCCCAGCTCTGCCTTAAAGTTCTTGTATGACCCTAAGCAAGTCCCTTAGTCTCTTTGTGCCTTATCTTCTTCTCAGTAGAATGGAGTGTTTTCTTTCTCCCAAACTTGATTGATTGGATTGGATTGGATTTAATTTCTGTACCATCCTCCCCAAAAAGATTCAAGGTGACTTACCTTTCTTGTCTCTTCAGATTTTAAGCTCTTTGGAGAGGATGCTGTGTTTTATTATGTGTTTGTACAGAATCCAGCACTATGAGGCCTTGATGTGAGCTGGGGCCTTTTAGGATGTACTAACTTATTGAGATCCTAGAATAATAGTAATAACATTAATCACTAACTATAATCAAAAGGAACTAGGAGGAGTTAAAAGGAATTGCCATGTAAATTAGTACTCAACCCTTTCTACAAAGAGGAATGGACATTAAGTAGGATTGCGTATGATTCACATTGCAATAATATCTTTCTTTCAGGCTTTGTAGCTCTTTGGTGTGGTGCAGTGAATGTATCGTGGAAGCCAGGACCACCCGAGTTGTAAACCTGTCTCTCACAGTGACTTGTAGGATGACACAGGCTTGGCACTAGGACCCACATTTTCAAAGTAGCTCATGCTTCTGGCTGCTTGTTTTGAAGACTTCTGGGCCTAATTTTCAGAAGTACACTGCATCTAATTTCCCATTGACTCCAGTAGAGTTATGGGTATATCACACACTGTTTCCCTACCTGGAGGAGAGAGGTGTTGTGAGAGGCCATTAATGCTTATATAGTGCTTTGAAGATAGGTCTAAACTGGAGTCAGCAACATTTTGAAGCAGTGGGGCTGCTTTAATGGAGTATAGCCCTGTGCACAGGCCACTTTTGATCTGTCCTGTGCTGCCAGAGCTGCTGCCCACCACAGAAATGCCCCTGAAGCCCCCTGGCTCCTCGGGCCAGATAAAATGGCTTTGTGGGCCAGATCCAGCCTATGAGACATGGTCACTTAACTGGGTTCAGCAACCTAAATATTATCATTATTTTTTGCTTTCATGTCATGTACCCCTTCTGCCATGGAATGGAAGAGAAGGGAAGAAAGGAGAGAGACAGATGTGAGAGGACAGTATTCTGCTCTTACTTGTCACAGGCTCCTTGCCTCTCAATACACTACAGCAAGTTAACTTAGCATTTCCTTCCCATTCCTTCTATACCCTCGCTCCTGTTTCCCTTTAGGGCAGCAGTTCCCAAACTCTGACAGATTGCGCACCACCAATTTAAAACGATACAACCTTAAGTACCACCAGCACATTTTTCAGATCAATCTTAAGTACCACCAGCAAATTTTTGTCCTATAAAGGAATTATAATAAATCTGTTAACGTGTACCACTGACAGGTTGACTGCATACTACTGGTGGTACCTGCTGCTTTGCGGGAAGCTCTTCTTAACTCATGTTTGTTCCAGTGGAATCATTAACAATTGCCCTGGCACTTGGGTTGTCATGTAGTTCCTTTTTCCCTGTCCTGTGCTGAAGCAGATTTGCTTATTCATTTGTAACTGGTCCTTTTCAGACACCAGGCACAAGTCCTGGAGACTACTGTGTCAACTCCTTCAGCAAATCCTTTGGGAATGGCAGCAAAGGATTCTGGGGTGCATCCAGCTACTAGTCTGAACAAGGGAAAATTATGGAAAAAACCTACCTTAAGCTAGGGAGCTGCATTCTGAAATGCTGAAAATAAGTAAGTTTTATTTCATTATGACAATAATGAAAATTTCTTGAAAGAAATAGCAAGAGCTTGTACGAAGTCCTTTCTGTGTATTTGCATGCATTTCAGTTAAGCTGCACACAATTTATTTAAGGAACATAACTGAATCCACAATGGACCTTTGTATTAATCTTTATTCACTTTATCTCAAAGCCTTTTACTGTCACACAATACTTTCTTCCATATACTGGAGTACTCCACAGAAATAACTGCTAATGTCGGCATTGTGCTACATATTTTGTGATACCTTTTCCATAAGAAACATAGCCTGAAGTCCCAGTGCCAGGGTGAAAGGAACAAGTGTGAAGCTGGCTTTACATCAACTTTGCTTGTTTAATTTTGAGCTGTTGTGGCTCCCAACACAAATTATCTCTGCTCATAGAAACATAGAAGTTTAGGGTTGGAAGGGACCTTAGGAGGTCTTCTAGTCCAACCTCCTGCTCAAAACAGGACTGCCCCCAACTAGATCATCGCAGCCAAAGCTGTGTCTAGCCAGGTCTTAAAAACTGCCAAGGATGGAGATTCCACCACCTCACTGGAACAGCTTACCCAGAGTTTCACTACCTTTCTAGTGAGAACATTTTTCCTGGTATCTAACCCAAACTTCCCTGGTAAGAGGTAAGAGTCCAGCCTGTATGTCAGTACCATCTTCTCAAGGTGGTTGTAATAACAAGGGTGGTTTTGTTATTGAGCATGTTTAAAACTTATTTTAAACCTATTCACATACTGTGTACGTGAAAGTTAAACTAGAGTTGGAGTCCCATTTATCAGGGCCTAAGGACTGGGTGGAAACAAGCAGAGAGAGAAATATCCAATACTATCACGGACGGAGAATAGACTAGAAACATGATAACATGATAGCATGAAGAACAAATCAAGGGAAAGGAGCAGAAAGGAGAAGAGTGATGGATCTAATAAATGCAGTATGTGGGTCTCCTGCTTATACCACCTCAGTGCTAGTGGGGTGTTTTCTGCCTGTGTTTCTCAACTTTTTCAGGCCAGTGATCCCTTGTGCAAAGTCATAAAGTGTCACAATCTCCTTACATGTAGTATTAAAGAAACAGTACAAAAGGTGTTGATGGTAATATCAGTAAACCTATGTCATTAATTCATGTGTGCATTGGGAAAAGTCAACAGAAATTATTCTTGTAGAGTTAGGGTGTGCTGGGAGTAAGGTGAAGGGCTGGATTATAGGAGGAAAGAAAGGTTCTTAGCTTCAAGCTAGATACCTAATTCCAGTACATTGATGGAGTTAGTAGTATGAGTCAGCTCCATGAGGTTCATTCATCTCTAGTCATTATGTCTCCTCTAGGACAAACTTTAAATCTCCTTCTAAGTCGGTATGGTCCTGAATTCCAGTAACCCATGAGCCGACTGGTTGCCATAAGGTTTCCCCAAGTGTACAGGCTCTGAAACGGACTTGGCCCCTTTACGCATGCATGTGACTATCTGGCACAAGTCTGCATCAGCGAGCAGACCCAGCTGCCCTGGCACTAGCTCTGGCTGCTCGTGCAGCTTCCAATCCCTCTATAGAGGCATGTCCATCCCACCAGTTGCTTGCTCAGGTGGGTGGTGATCATTAAGGGATTCTGGAGCATCTCTTTCCCTCTTGGTATATCTACCTTGAAGACTGTGGTGTAGTCTAGGGATACCCAAGCTAGCTCAAGTACTAGAGACAGTCTGGCCACAGTAGTGCGGAGATCCATGCAAATAAACATAACTTGCTTCTTGCTCTCACTTATAGTCTGTGGTTAGTGCTTCACCTAGCACTACTTAGTGCATGTGGAGGCAGTGTGCAATCAGGACCGGCAGAGGCCTTGCTCACCTCTGTGGTGTGTCCCTGCTGACCATGCTATTGATCTGTGTGTTAGGTTTGCATCCCTAATCTGCCTGCCATTTTCTAGCCTGCTTCCTATTTTTTTTCCAGTATATACCACTCATTAGGGCTGTGCGAAACACCATTGTTTCATTTCGATGTCTGTTTTGAAGGGATAGTGTTCTGTTTTGTCACTTCTTTTCGAAGCACTGTACCGTTTCATTTAATCAAAACTGTTTTGCTGTTTCGACGTTTCGCCCGTAGGCTATAATGGAGAATCATGAAAATGACTAAAACTTTGTCCTTTCATGCCTGATTTGGATGAAAATTGCAGTGAAGATAGCCCCTTCTGAGGGCATGAAGCCTGCCATGTTTCAAGGAGATAGGTGCAGAGGTTTCTCAGAAACTGCACCTCAAACTTCAAAAAGCAAAACTCGTGACACTTGCTGGCAGCGGCAGCCTCCTGTCATCCGGCGTGCAGGTCTGGGGGCCTGCACCACCAGGAAGTGCGGGCCTCCAGATCTGCGCCAAGTGACAGGAGGCTGCTGCTGCTGCCTGGGAAGACTGATGCTGCTGTTGGCCCCAGGCAGCACCAGCAGCCTCCTGCCATCTGGCCCAGTGGCGGGAGGCAGGGGAGACCCAGGGCTGCGTTCCGAGTGGCTCTGCAGCCTGATGGAGCTCAGCCTGGCAGTGGGAGGTGGAGTTCAGCCCTGACTCTTCCCCACCTCCTGCCACCAAGCTGTGCTTCAAGTGGCTCTGCAGCCCGAAGGAGCAGGAGGCAGAGCACAGCCCTGGTTCTGCCTGCCTCACACCGCTGGGCTGAGCTCCATGGGGCTGCGGAGCTGCTCGGAGTGCAGCACTGGCTCTCCCCTGCCTACCTTCACTGAGCTGCTTTGAAACTCAAAACATTTCAAAACTTTTGAAACGTTTCAAATGCCATCATTTGCGTCAAAGCTGTTTCGAAGCATTTTGTTTCATTTTGATTCCACTGTTTCGAGCTCGAAACATGTTGAAACAGCTTCGAAATGAAAGACTTGGCAGAATTTTGCATGGCGCTACCACTCGTTACCAGGACTTCTGGTTTTCTTTGTTTAAAAATAGCAGAATCTCTGATAACCCCCCCCCAAATTCTCTGATTTAAAACCCCCAAATCTGCAATTAAAATGCAACACCACTATATATGTAGGTATCACTTGAACACGGTGTTTTCTTGATATAGTTACAATTTTAAAGCAACTTGGAAGCCTATCCAAAGTACGTATGAATTTTGATATTTGGTTTTGGGTTCTTTGTCATGGAAAATCAAAGCTCCCCCTGTCCCCTTCACTCACCAGGACACAGGTCCAGACCTCTCACTCCCCACCCACAGCCTCACAGTCCTGCTGGTGCCCCTCACTCCCCATCCACAGCACCCCCCAGCCCTGCCAGAGGGGACCCCCCAGCTGCCACAGCTATGGGGTCAAGGACCCAGGTCTGCAGCCCCCTGCAGCAGTGCTCAAGCCCCGGCCACTGCCTGTAGGAGGTGGCAGCTGCTGTGACAGTGTGGAGCATGGAGCCCGGCTCTTCCTCCCCCATGGGTAGCATGGCTGGTGTGGAGCCTATCGGGGGGGCAGGGATGGACTGCCTGCTGCCCTCCCCACAGGGCCTCTGGCCCAGCAGCAGGACCCAGCGTAGCAGGACAGAGTGGGGCTGGGCAGGGAAGGCTGTTGCCACCACTGGGATCATGCCACCCTGGTGGCCTGCCTATCCAGTAGCAGCTAAGGGCACAACTCTGCACCACCACCCCTGTTGCTGCTGGGTAGGCTGGGGACACCTTGTCAGGGTCATGCAGGGCTTGCAGCAGCAGAGAGCTTCCCTGCCCCACTCTGCTCTGCCCTGCCATGCTGGGTTCTGCCCACAGGGCTGCAAAAGCCCCGGGGAGTGGGCAGCAGGGTGGGGAGCCTGAGCCTGGAGCAGGCAGTCTACCCTGGCCCCTGCTCCCACCCTGTGCACAGATCGGGGGGCACGTGCCCCCCCCACCTCCCCTGGGAGTGCATGCAGCGGCAGGGAGTCAGCCCCCCCTCTTCAGACAAGTTGCTTACATCACCCTCCCACTCCCTGCTCAGGCCCTGTGGCAGCACATTTCAGCCCTGAGGCCCCAAACCCCATGCCCCACACCAGATGGGCAGCAACCCCTAGCCCTGTCCAACTGCATCCCTCCCACCCTCCCTATGAGAGCCTCAATCCCCACATCACCACCGGCCCAACCAGACTTACCTGTGGGAGCTGCTCTCCATGCTGCCAGGTGAATGTGTACATGCACATGGTGCCCCCTGCCTGACCACCACTGCCGCAGTGCCATTGTAAATCTCACTAGGTACATATCTGAATCTTCAGACACCTAAATATCTTTCAAAATATGGCTCTGTGTGCCTGCCTAGAAGAAGAGAAGCTTGATCTTTCTTTTTACTCTGGTTTGCAGCTTCCCTTCCTTAAACTAGTATGGCGAAGGGGAGATTTGGAAAACAGAAGAGATAGAGGGCAGGACAAAGAAATTAAGACAGTTTTGGGTGAGATGGAGTGGAACAAGTGAATGGAAAAGAAAGAGGGAAAAATCAGAGGATGAGGGAATAATATGACTGTAAATTCCAAAGAAGAAAATAGCGAAGGATATTAAAAAAAATTAATGAAAATGAGAAAGACCCCCAGAAAGATTTTTCAAAAGTAGCGAAGTGGAGGAAATCCCCTTTAGCAACTAAACTGTAAGTTGTAAGAAATTATTCTAGCCAAAAAATTGCATCCTCTAAACATGGAAATCTAATGTAAGTGAAACCAATAGAAAGAAATTGAAACTTTTTCGAGTAAAATATACAACAGAGATTAAGAAGAAATTTTACGAGCAAATAGCTAAAGTTAATAAGGCAAATGATAGGAAGATCTTTAAATACACCAGATGTAGGAAGCCAGCAAGTCATGATTTGCACAGCTCAGGATCCATAGAGGACATCCAATCTAAGGACCCAGCTACATGTTCAAATTAAAGCTGGATAGAAACCACCTATAGAGTTGTTACATATTTTCAAACACTAACTTTATAGCTGGTTGGCTCTTTTTATAGCCGGATAGTCATTTTTTATTGCGTGATAATCACTTTGCACTTGTGGCCTATTTAAATTTATTGCATGATTAACCAGTTAATTGCATAATATATGTAACGTATAGTAGGGGCCTAAGAAGATAAGTAGTCTGCAGAGAAGCAAAATATTTAAATTGTTCTTCGTCACAGAGGAGCATGGGAGAAATATCTCTTTCATAGTTAGTCTCTCCAAGTGCTAAGGCCAAGAGGAGTTAGGACAGGAACAGAGTTTTGTGCATGGGTTTTGTCCCTCACATTGACTGTGCTGGCATACAGTAGTAGTCTTGCAAGCAATTAGACTTTCCACAAGATAAGTTGTGCAGGTTTTGTCCCTAAGAACTCATGCACATCACAAATATTCCTCCCACATCCTTAATAATAATAATAAATCCTAGATATCTGTCGTATCTTAATTTGAAAACATTTTTCAATGTTTATTTATTTACTCATAATGACTCATCACTGAATTGTAGTTGGCTTAGGGAGTGAAGCAAGGAGCTATGTAATGCTACAAAATCACAGGATAAAGAGTGCACTTGAATGTTGTATCCAATAGAAAGCACATAAGGAAGTTTTTTAGGTCAGTAGAAGGTAATTGTACAAATTTGAATATAAGCAGGATATCAGAGCCAGCTCTATTTCTGGAGAAAGTGCCATGGGGGTCACTTAATACAGGTTTTCCTCGATTTATGAGGGTTCTTTATATGCAAATTTGCCCTCATGTGATGAGCATATTTAGACCCATAATTCGTTATATGTGAGGTAAATTTGCTCTTATGCAATCAGCATAGATGCCCCCACCCAAACAGGTAAGTCTGTGGGGGGAGGGGCTGTGGCCCCACTCATACCAGCCCCGGCTGCAGCGGTCCTAGGAGCAGCCGGTGCCAGCTGCCTGCAGCCGCTGGGCTGCACTGTGCTGTGCCTGTCCTTCCACGCCTGGGCTCACCTCAGCTCCTGGGCTATACCATGCCATAGTGCAGACAGCTGGTGTCTGCTGCTCCTGGGGCTGCTCCAGTATGGGCTGGGGTGAGTGCAAATGAGCAGAGCCCTGGGTGGTGTGGGACACAGCACTCACCCCAGCCCTGGCTGCAGCAGCCCCAGGAGCAGCCGACACTAGCTGCCTGCACCAGGGCATGGTGCAGCCCAGGAGCAGGTGAGTGGGGACAGGCAGAGCACGGTGTGGCCCAGCGGCTGCAGGCAACAGGTGCCGGCCGCTTCCGGGGCTGCTGCAGTCGGGGCTGGGGTGAGTGCTTCTCTGTTCCCTCTACTTTGCTGCCTTGTGCAGCCCTGGGAGCAGCACCCCGCCCCTTCCCTAGTCCCAGCCTCACTCCCTCCCTCACCACTTTGGGAACCTATCCCTATTTGTTACATTGTAAAGTGGGTTTGCTTTATGCAAATTCAGTTTATGCGCTATTCTCTGGGAATGCATACATCGAGGGAAACCTGTATTCTCAAATGGTTAGTACTGTGGTTGCATGTCTTGTATGACAACACAGTAATCCAACATCCTGCTGGGGCATTGGTTCAGTACTGACTTGGAGAAAAGCATGAATGCTGTTTTTTACAGCCTTCTGGCTTTATTTGGGAGATCTTCATCCAAGAGCCGACCCCATATGAGATCTGATGAGGTCACAGCTTGAGGTGATATGGCTCTAGCTCAGAACATTATTTCCACCACAAGCAAGTGACACTGTTTTGTTTTAAAAGCTTCCAATGAAAGAGGCACACTTGTAGGCTGACCATCTGTTTCCCCCTGTCACTGGAGTTGGAGGGGGGTGACAAGGGTTGCTAATGGAAAAGAGCTGAACCATAAACCCAGATCCAAAGTGTAGAGCTATTATTTTCTATCCAGAGATGAACTTGCTTGACCTGATTCTCTACTCGCATCAATGGAAATACATTAACTTCAATAGATTTAACTCTTGATTTACAGTCTAGTATATTTCTACAGTGGAAAAAACCAAAACCTGTGATCTGAACACCTTAAGCAACAAAAGGGCAAATGTCCTTTTCAAGCCACACAGCCCATTGGGCTGATGTAATTAATATATTTTAATGTGTTTATGAGAACCTAAGGTAAGACTTTTTGTTATTGAATCTGCCATCAGTAACTGACTTACAGTTTTACTTTATTTTCACAGTATCTTCTATGCTGGCCAACACTCTTTCCCATGCCAGTGCACTGAATCACCTTTTTTTCTTACTGTGCTTGAGAAGCATGTGGTTAAGGTGTGCTAGTTTCTGTAGTCAGTGATACACAAGGGGAGTAGTGTGGCTAGCATTATATCAAGCTACCTTTGCTTTCCCCATATGAATGACCAAGCACTGTTTACATCTGGATCAATGGGAGTAGTTCATCCATGAGTCTAAAGTGGAGCTCAAATTCACTCTTATAGCAAGACATCATACCACTCTGCCATGGTGTCCCACTCCTAAGCATAGGGATTTGAAATCCATGAGTGTTCTGAATTGGAGCACCTGTGTTATACAGCAGGAGTTTCAAACTCATCTTATGTTCCAGATCAGACCTGGATGGTGGAGCTTGTGGGCCAGATCCAGCCTGGGGCAAAGGAAGTGGCAGTGGCAGCAGTTTTGGCTCCCATCCAGAGCACAGGTGGCAATGGGTTGACAGTAGAGCATGTGGTGGTGGCAGCTGTGGCTCTGATTTGGAGCAAGCAGTGGCAGCAGGGGCTCCAATTACTGCTACATGCCCTGTACTGGAGTTGAAGCTGTCACTGCCACCACGTGCTCTCTGCCAGGGAAGCAGGGCTGTGGCAGTGGCAACGGGCAGAGATCAGAGGGTGATGTTGGCAGTGGATTTATGACCCAGATATCTTGTTTTGGGAGGACCCAAACCCTCAGGCTGACCATGACTTTTTCCATTCGATAACAGGCAGATTTTATTGATATACAGTGATAGCAGATGAGAATAATGCAGGCAAGGCAAACAAAATTACCTCCACAATTCTATATCTACCAGTCCTAAGGCTGTCCCGGAGGAAAGGTATACCTGGCCAGTACACAAACTTCACCCTGATGTTCTTTCTTGAATGTCAGCAGTCTTGGAGGTTGAGGGCCAAGGCCCCCCCACTTCCCCCAGTGGGGTGGGTGAGACAGATTGTTAGTGTGCCCTCTCTCCAGGATGGCCTCGGGTGCCCCCCTCGGGGACCCTTTCCTGCTCTGAAATCCCTCCTTTTGTATTCTTTCTCCTCCTGCTGACTCTTCATTCCTGGGTACCATTGATTGTTTCATAGTTTCTAGGGTCGGAAGGGACCTGAGTAGATCATTGAGTCCGACCCCCTGCCATGGCAGGAAAGAGCAGTGGGGTCAAATGACCCCAGCAAGGTGTACATCTAGCCAGATTGGTTTCCCTGTGGTCATCATACTGTCCACGTTCTGTTCTGTCAGCATAATCCTTTGTTTCCCAAACCCATCACATGCACCCATTTACTGGTGTCTTAATCTGGGCATGCCTTGGCCTCCTAATTTGGTCCTTCCACCAAAGCTGGAAATCCCAAGGGCTCTGCAACTGGTCACTGTGACCGAGCCAACAGGGCAAGCCTATCTCATGTTATGGATTTTTAGGGAATAGTGTGGTACATGTCTTCAATTTCCCCGCCTGTTTGTCTGCTGGTTCCAAACACAGCGGGCCTTGAACACTAAGACCATGAAACTTTGCCACAAACAGGCTTTTAAACCAATTAACTCTTGCTGTTGCCCTGGACCATTGTTCTAATGCATATCTACTTTACCTACAAGCCATTCCCAAAAGCAAATCTCTAAATATAATTTTCTAGCCATCAGGTGACTTGCTCTCCAGCCATCACTCTCCCTCCTGTTGCTGATTGCTATGTCCGCCAGAGCTCAAGGCCCCCAGATTCTGCGGCAGGTCATGCCCCTTAACTTCCAGTGACCCCCTGGTAGTCTGGCAGGCTGGATAGAGCAGGTCCACTGACCTTACTTTTTTACATTACTGTTATAAAGGGTAAATTAAACTACCAACTGGGATCTGAACTCAGGTATGGAGTTTTCATTCTGAGTGATCTCAGAAAGTTAGAAAACCCGTTTGGACAAGGTGCTTCCTTTGGGGTTTTTATACTGAAATCTGAGCCTTGATACTATTGCTTTGTTGGCTTTTAGCTGATGATATCTGAACTTTTCTGGTTTTTCCATTCTCTAATTAAACTGTTTTTTGACAGAAAAGTCAGTTTCTGCAAAATCAAAATATTTGGGAAAATTTGATGCGATTCTTGCCAAGCTTTTTTCAGTTTACCATCAGAAAATCTGGCCCCAAATCTCTTCTCCACCTAAACCTTGTAGTGCATTCTGGGAGCTCTGTGACTATCTAGTCTGAATAGGACATTCAGCTCACCAGGAAGATGTAGGGCACAACACACCAGAACTACATCTCTTATGAAACACTGGCATCAGAGAGAATTGCATTTTAATGTGAAACTGGCTCAAAACCACATGTGAACACGGTGTTCATCAGGTGAAGAAATCACAGCCCTTCATTTTGTCAATACTGGAACACTTTCTTTTCTAATAAAAATGTTGAAATAAATATTTCAACATTTCCTAATTAGAACTGTTGGCACTTTTTCTACAGTGAAATCTTTTGACTTTTTGAACCATGTTGAGAGAAAAAAAATACTGAAGCACTGAAATTTCCTGTGGGATGTAACTCTGTTTTATAGTAGTTCAGGTTTGCAAATCTAGACAGAAAGGATCCTGTTGCTCCTGGCTTTGTTTTAGACTTGTTAGGTGAAAGGAGAGCATTGAAGAGAAAATGCCAGAATAGGAGAAAGAAAAGATGAATGAGGAGAAGCTGCAAGTGGGAAGGAGAATGTGGAGACCCACCTCATAGGAAGTTTGTAAAAGAAGACAGAAGGAAGGGGGGGAAGGGGGAAGAACTTCATTTTTCATTCCTTAGAGCTGTTAGTCTCTCTTAACCTTCACAGCAAAAATCACTCCTCCTACTAAAAAAGAAATATTAACAGCCCTGCAGCAGTCACAGGCATCCTACTACCTGACCATGATACTGTGTTAGGGTCACATAGTGGGAGAGAGTGAGCCAAGGAAGAAATGAAGCACTGCTCTGCAATCCTTAGTGAAGCTACATAAAGGGAGGGAAGGAAAATGAAATCGCCACAAACTTGGCTGATTGAAATGAGGCAATTGTGAACTAAGAAGAAAAGGTGGTTGTGGGGGTGGGAAAGGGGGATAGAAGCAAAGAATGAGGCAGGGAGGAGAGGGTTATGCTAATGTGATGTCTCATCACGCTGGCAAGGTGCCCACAGATGCCTCTATGAAAAGCTGGGTGACATCTGCCATGAGAGCTGCTGACTGGCAAGAGCTCAGAGTGAGGAAGGGATGGGGATGTGTGACTACATGGTGTGTTGGATGAGTTGCATGTGTTTGTGTGTTTTAGACTGTGTATCTTCCTAGAGCCTACAGCTTCTGCTCCTCTTCCACTCATTGGGCAACTGTGTCAATGCACTGCCTATTGTTACGTAACTCCAGAACCCCTGCAATTTCCTTTTTAGCTGGCTTGTTCTCCTTCCCTTAGGACTAGAATAAAGTCTGCTACCATAGCTGTTCAGATGCTAGGACTAAATGCATTTCTGTTGCAAGTCCCCTGAGGTCAATAGGGTTCCACCAAAGATGAATTAAGGCCTATATATTCAGAGATTGGATTGGCACAAGGTATATGATAGGGAATTTGGAAAGTTGGCAGGATGATGTCCCAAGGAATATATTGCTCCCCATGAAAATGTATATGTATATTCAATTGTTCAGAATTACAGCCATTAGAGACCTTCTAGGTCTTGTACTTTTTCTCTCTTATTGAGCTATAACCAACATCTCAGGTTTAGCAGCACGTTTTGGAAGGAAGCTGTGCCTGACAAGTTTCTGAAGTTTATTGCTCATGAAGCCTTCTTTTTGGTTTGTTTGTCTAGGGAAAGCAGAAGGGATTGGGGATGATATCAAAGACCAAATTTAGGCCTGATTTTCCATTGACAAGCTGTTTAATTTTGGAGCCTTCTGATGCTCCCTGTTCTACAGGAACTGAAATCAAATGAGCTCCCTGCCTCACAACACTGCCTTGTTTTCAGCTGTGCCTCTCGTGTCGGTGTGCGACTGTGTGATCGTGTACTGTCAGGATCTGCAGGTGCCTCTAGTAGGTACAGACCTCTTTATCTGTCCTGTAGCCCAAGACTTACAGAGCTGATCTGGACAATCTGATGTACTGTGTATGTTTTAGAATGGGTGGGACCTCTATTCTAGGCCAAGCTAGTAGCACTATATACCTCCTTGACAGTAGGCTACAGTTTACAGCTTTCACCACCACCCTGACTTTTCCAGATGGGTTGAGAACAGATGTTTGAGGAATGAATTAGCCACTTAGCAGCTGCCCCTGGCTGGTGGACTGTCCTCGCTTTCCGTCAGAAGACAAGAGGAGAATGAGCCGGCAGGCGATTGGCGATATGAATTGTCACTGAAGCTGAAAGGCAAAAACTATAAGACTGATAAAAGGAAATACTTTTTAGGCAAAATATAATTAACCTAGATATTCATTGCATTGCCGCACGACAGCATTGAGGCCAAGAGCTGAGCAGGATTCTAAGAGGAGGAGACAGTTATATGGATAATGAGAGCAGAGCCCAGTTACAGGAGACGCAACAAAATTTTTTTAAATGAGAGATATGAGCCCTTTATGCTTCAGGGCTCAAATCAACTGCTAACTGCCAGTAGTTAGGGAGAAACTTCCCCTAAGGGCAAGTTATTACATAATTGTTCTCTTCGAGTTTTGTTGCACCTTCCTTTGAAGCATCTGGCACTGGCCACTCTCGGAGATGGGAGAGTGGACTAGACGCAGAGCTGATCCGATCAGGTATGGCAATGCCTACATCCCTGTTTTCATTTTTGAAGCCCACTGAGAGTGACAGGCCCCACTGTGAAAGCTATTGTACTTCTCCGTCGATCCTAAGTCCAGAACGGAGAACGACAAGGGGAAGAGCAAGAGGAGAAGGAGGGATCAGGAGAAAGGGGAGGGAGAGAGCGGCAGCAAGGAAGAATGTGAGATAGAGGGGCTGGCAGAGAGAGAGAAGGAAAGTTCATTTGTAATTAGAAGACTTGAACTTCAAAAAAAGTTAATTAGTAATGAAACTTCTGACTGAATGATGCAGATTCTGAATACCAGCTTTGTCAGCAGTTGAAATTAATTACAGGCTCAAGCACAAGAGAAAGGGGGGAGCAAAGAGGGAGGAGGAGACAGCGCAGAAGGAAAGATTATAAACCTGGCTCTAGGCTGTTGCCGTGGTGACTGGAGATGGTCCCTGTGGCTGACAGTGGTGACACATTTGAAGGCAGCAGGTAGTTATAATAACCCCCTTCCATAGACCCAAGCTGACAGCGACCCCTCCTGATTCTGGGCAGGAGATGCTTCATTTTTTCCCTTTAGACTTTCTCTTTCTCTCTCTCTGTGGCAGAACTGATGGGTCTTCTGGAGACCCGCCTGCACTGAAAGGAAAACCATGGGTGATGGGGAGAGAGCTTTCCTTATGTCACTTTAGCCACAAGGAAGCAGCATCAAGTTCAGCAATGTCAATGTGAACCTGGATGGAATCCACAAACCTCCAGAGAGCCAGAGTCTAAAAAAAGGGAGGACAAATCCAGTCTTGCCAGCCCCAAGCGTTTAAAAATCAATCCCATGCCGCCCCCCCCACCCCGCACTCAAGTTGTGATATTTTAAAAATAAAATATTTTTGAGTGGGGAGGAGGCAACGTTATTGCCTTCTGATGTTTAAACCTCTATGGCTTATGTTTTCAGGCTTTTATCTAGAACAAGGAGGACTAGAATCTTCTTTTTTAAAGTGAAAGCTGAGATTTTTATGCAACGCTGTGATTCTGGGAGTTGGGGCCTTGGAGAGACTACTACATGTTGTGCAATTCATGATAAAGTCATGAAAGGTGGCAACATTGTCCCTCTTCTTTCTTCTGAAGGAGCACCAGCCTACTGTAAACAGATTCTTAGCCTATTTGTCACTAAGCTCTCCCAGGGCAATAAATTTGTTCTTGGTCTTAGCTCTGGATCACTCAAGTAGAAGCCCTGTATCTAAAACCATCCTGCCATGGGCAACTGGT
>NW_017728931.1:52769824-52782959 GCF_001723895.1 Crocodylus porosus
CGGCCAACTTTAATGATTAGGGGGAGTCCCCCCACAGCCAATCATGCCCCCACTACCTGGCCAGCACTCACAGGGGGGGCACCAGCGCTCCCGCTGGCCCCCCCGCCTGTCGCCTGAGTGGCGAGTATGGCTGGTCAGGGGGCGCACATGCACCCCCTACCCATTGCCACTGCAGAACCAGCACCTTGGCCCTCCTGAGCTGCTGGTTGCTCAGCCACATTTCCGCAAAGGTCCACCTTGGTTGTGTGACATATGATGTTTAATCTAACCCATCAGAGCTACAGGCAAGAGATCAAGGAACTCGGGCTTAGCAAAGGGATTTTGTGTCCCCCTGCCCCTGCCTCTCCCTTTCCCCCCACTTTATTGACTCTTGAGAAATCACACAATACAGTTGGTGATTTGTGGAAAATAAAATCCTCAGTTCAAGTCCTCTTCTGTCATCTTGTTTTTCCTGTGAATCCTGGGTTTGGTCAGTGTTAGACAGCCCTTCTTGGCCTGTTTTCATGTTACAATGGTCTATCTCTTTGTTCAGAAAAATACCTGCTATTTTGTTTAAAAACAAAACAAAACAAAAAATCTCTGCCCTTCCTTTGACATGTCTACATCAGCCAGGAATGTGTGTGTAAGTTTGGGAGCTCTAAGTCACCTTAACTCCCCTCTCCATTGGATCCTGTGTGGAGAGAGACATTCAAAGTTAATGGCCTGGCCAGCAGAAAGCTCATTGTGCTAGTAGGAGAATGTCAGTCAACTCTGATTTGATGGCCTTTGATGGCTCTGTCGCAGTTTCTTATACAGTTTCTTTCCAGTAAGTGTCAAACACATGATACAAAATGGATGCTCTAATCCCCAAAGGAGGTTGCAATACAACATGAGTGTCACACTTCAGAATGAAGGTTCCAATACAAAGTAAAGCCCCCGAGACAAAATGGAGTTTGCAAAACAATATGGAGTTTTCAGTCTGACACAGACATATTCACAGTCTGTCACAATGGGTTCCTCGTGAAAAATGGCACAGCAGGTAATAAAGACATTTACATTTCCACACAAAGACATGTGGATGCAGAAGCATATTTTTTGCAAGCTGTGAAAGCAAGGAGGGAGAACAAGCAAACTGTGGCAAGCACTCCCTTCCCACCCCACCTGCCACTCCCTCTTCCACAAAGGACAATGCAATGTCAGAGGTGATTCTGGATACTGAGAAGCCCCAGGCCCAGAGTCGAAAGCAAGGCCTGGCACCTCCAGTGGTTGTGAGGATAGTGCTGTTTCAGGACTGACACACTCACCAGGCAGTGGACTAGAGGCCATTTCAGAAATGAAGAGTGAGGGATTTAGAGGAGGAACGGTAGCTTGGAGAGAACAAATGCAGCGAGTGGACAGATGCCATCATAGTAAGTGAGGGCGGGAGACAGTAGTGTCACTAGGGTGGAGAGATTTGGGCAGCTGCCCCAGGCACTGACTTGAGGGGAGGGAGGAAAAAGATCAGCTGCTATCACATCCACCCAGCTGTGCCAACATCACAGTGGTAGCCAGTGGTTGTCAATGCCCCTTTGCATCCTACTGCCCTGGGTTCCTGGCTACTTTCATAGAATCATAAAGAAGGGACTTTGAGAAGTAGTCTAGTACAACTCTGTTCCTGAGACAGGATCATTCCTATCTAAACCATCTTAAACAAATCCATTGTTTAACGTCTTAGCAAACCTATGCAGTCAACCCTGACACAACACAAGACATAACACCCTAATCTGCCACAGGTAAAGCAGGTTCACCACAGTGGCCAATGTCCTGCTGCTGCAATAGTTGCTAAAAGTACACTCAAGAGATCTCAGGAAATGCCATGCACCTGGCTGCAGAGGAAGACAAAACCCCCCACAGTCCGTGCTAATGTGACCATGGGGCAGAATTCCTTTATGACCCCATATATGGTGATCAGTCTGACCCTGAGCAGAGGGTCAAGACCCAGTAGCCCCTGGGTTTAAGTCCCAGCAGGAACAATGGCACACCCTAGTCAAAATCCTCAGCCTTAGCTGCAGCTAACACCCAATGCCTTTGAGGAAGGCTTAAAAAAACTCTTACATGTACCAGCAGGAGAGGAAAAAATTCCCTCCTGGCCCCACATGGTAGTCAGCAAAGCCCAGAAGCATGGTAAGTACTAGGCCTGTGTGAAGTGGCAAGTATTCGCTTTGGATTCAGATTCGGCCAGTTCGGAGGACAGTGATTCGATTTGGAGATTTGAATCATTGTCCCGATTCGGCCGAATCAGTTCTGAAAGATTTGGTGCTGCTTTGGCGATTCAGCCATAGGCTAAACAGGCAGCTGACACACCTGCCTCCAGTTGGTAAGTCTGTTGGGGTTGGGGGAGGGAAGGGGCATGAGGGAGGGAGGTATTGGGGCTGGGACAAGTTGCCCGGTGGGGGTGGGTGTTACTTGGGGAGGGGAGCGGGATGTGGGCGGTGCAGCACTGCGAGTGGGGGCTCTGCTCTGCTGCCACTTGCCCAGCCGGGGAGAGAGGAGGGGGCAGGATTCAGGCATGGCTTGCTTCGGGTGGAAGGGAGAAAGCATCAGCAGGGGTTAGGCACTCTTGGATTTGGTTCTGGCCAAAGGGCATGATCTGGTAAGCAACCTAAGGATTGAAGGGAAGCTAGGTGCCAGCAATCATGAAATAATCCCTTTCTCCATCCATTGTAAGACAGGGAGATCAGCCAGCAAAGCAGAAATGGTGTCAGAAGTGGACTGGTTATGTTCGCTGATGACATCAAAGTTTGGGGAAGAGTGTCCACACTTGAGGATAGGCTGGTGATCCAGTCCAACCTTGAAAGGCTTGCAAGGTGGCTGGATGAAAATCTGATGGCATTCAATACGGATAAATACAAGGTGCTCCACCTTGGGGAGGGGTGGGGGGGGAACCCGCATCACACTTATAAGCTGAGCAGTGCTACACTTGCTAGCACCATGACCGAAAGAGACTTGGGGGTTATGATTAACCACAAGATGAACATGAGCCACCAATGCGATACCGCAGCTGGCAAAGTGAACAAAACTCTGGCTTGCATCTACCGATGCATCTTGAGCAAGGCTCACTGTATTCGGCCTTGGTGAGGCTGCAGCTGGAGTACTGCATCCAATGCTAGGCTCCACAATTTAGGAAGGACTTGGGGAAGCTTGAAAGTGTCCAGAAGAGAGCCAGGCCCATGATCAGAGGGCAAGAGAACAGGCCTTATGAAGAGAGGCTGTGAGCTATGCGACTCTTCAGCCTGGAGAAGCGCAGGCTCAGGGGTGACTTGATGGCAGCCTATAAGTACATAAGGGGTGTGCACCAGGATCTGGGGGAATGCCAGAGCACCCCAAGGGATGACAAGGTCCAACAGTCACAAACTCCTGCAAAACTGTTTTAGGCTGGACATAAGGAAAAACTTTACTGTCTGTGCCCCCAAGGCCTAGAGCAGACTGCCCCCAGAGGTGGTGCAAGCACCTACTCTGGACACTTTTAGGAAACACTTGGACGCTTATCTCGCTGGGATCCTTTGACCCTAGCTGACTTCCTGCCCCTTGGGCAGGGGGCTGGCCCCAATGATCTTATGAGGTCCCTTCCAGCCCTAATGTCTATGAAATCCTTGATTTTAGGAAAGCTGACTTCTACAAACTTAAGAGATTGGTTGGCAAGGCCCTGTGGGGCCATGGGGGAGGGAGTCCAAGAAGAGTGGTCATTCCTCAAGGATGTGATCCTTGGAGCACAAAGGAAGTCTATTTGTTTTCATAAGAAAGGTAGCAAAAGGGCTGGGAGACCCCCTTGGCTCATTAAAGGAGTCATGGATCTCCTGAAACTGAAAAGAGAAGCTTATAAGGGATGAAAGTCAGGAATTACCACCAAGGAGGAGTATACAGTAATAGCCCGCACCTGTAGGGAGTAGATTAGAAAAGCAAATGCAGAAACTGAATACAAATTGGGAACAGGAATCAAGGACAATAAAAAGTCCTTCTTTAGATATGTAGGAAGTTGGAGAAAAAATAGAGAAACGTAGGACTCCTGCTGAATGAAATGGGACACCTGATAACTGACACTCAGGAGAAAACCGAACTCCTAAACAAATACTTCACGTTGGTATTCCACCAGTGCAAGGGTGTTAGCCTGCTTGACAGGATACAAGTTGATCAAGGTGAGGGTGACTGATCACCCACTCATAGTTGGTGAAGATCTTGTGGGGGAACATCTGGAGAAGCTGGATATCTAAAAGTCAGCAGGACCAGATGAACTACACCTGAGAGTGCCGAAAGAATTGTCCGCCATCACTGCGCAGTCAGTGGCAAAGCTATTTGAGAACTCATGGTGCTCGGGAGAGGTCCCGGAAGATTTGAAGAGGGCCAATGTCTCGTCTATCTTCAAGAAAGGAAGGAAGGAGGACCTAGGGAATTATAGGCCAATCAGCTGGACCTCAATCCCTGGAAAAATCCTGAAAAAAATTATCAAAGAGTCCATTAGTGATAGCTGATAGGCTAACTGAAAGCAATATTCTAAAAGAGCCAACGTGGCTTCATTGCAGGCAGGTCATGCCTGACCAACCTCATTTCCTTCTATGATCAAGTAACTTGTCACCTGGATAAGGGAAAAGAGGTTGATGTCATATACTTGAATTTCAAAAAGACCTTTCACTTAGTGCCCCACAATGTCCTCACAGTAAAATTGGGAAATTGTGGCCTCGAAACTTGATGATCTGGTGGCTAGAAAACTGGCTTCAAGGCGGGACCCAGATGGAACTGAGTTGATATGGCATAAGGTAACCAGTGGCATCCCTCAGTTCAGTTTTCAGACTAGTGCTTTTCAACATATTCATCAATGATTTGGATTTGGGTGTTAAAAGTGTACTGGCAAAGTTTGTGGACACCAAATTATGGGGGAGTGCAGTCACACTGGAGGACAGGCTGGGGATACAGGCTGACCTGGACAGGCTTGCAAGGTCGGCAGATCAAAACCTGATGAAACGTGAAATCTGGGGAGAAATAATCTGCAACACACTTGCAGGTTCAGCGGTGCTACACATGCCAGCACCACAACTGAAAGAGACCTGGCGGTGGTGACAGACCACAGAATGAACATGACCCACTAATACGATGCTGTAGTTGGCATTGGCATGCAACTACCGATGTATCTCAAGCAAGGCTAAGGATGTCATCCTCCAGGTCTACTCAGCTTTAGTGAGGCTGCAGCTGGAGTAGTGCGTCCAGTTCTGGGGACCGCACTTCAAGAAGGAGGTGGAGAAACTTGAGAGAGGCCGAAGGAGGGCCATACATATGATTAGTAGGGCTGTGCAAAGCTTCAGGTGCTGATTTGATTCGGAGGAGATTTGGCTCAATTTGGTGGCTGAATCTCATAATCTGATCAAATCAAGGGACCAGTTAAAAGGTACAAATCGATTTGAAGCTCTCCAAATTAGTTTGGAAAAGATTCGGCGAGCTTTGGTGATTTGGGCAGTCCCTGCCTGCTGCAGCAGGGAGCTGGACCTGGACTCTGGGCTGATAAGTAGAGGGCGGGGGAGGGGACCCTGGGGGGGACCCCTGCCAGGTCCCATCCCCTGCCTGCTTCCCCAGCTCTCCAAGCGCCCCCTCAACTCCTGCCCACTGCCCCAGCACCCCCCATGGCTGCCCAGCCCACCCCAGCTCCTGGCCCTTTCAAAAACAAACAAACCAAAAACCCTCCACTCATCGGCTCCTGCACCGGCCTTGGGGCTTCTAGGGGCTCGTGCAGAGCCCCCCACACAGCGCAGGGCAGTGGGGGGCAGCGGGGATCGCCCCCCACCAGGCAGGAACTGGTGAGTCTGGTGGGGCAATCTCAGTAATCATGTACAAGCTGTTCACAATTGCTCTAAGGCAGCCTGTAATGCATCTGCAACTTTCATTCAATGCAGTGTCTCACAACTTTGCAGGTACACTACTGATCTTTCTCACACTGGCGATGGGTATTGGACTGCTGAGTGGCAGAGAGCACAGAAGGTGGTTCTCAGTGGTGTTGGGTTGATCCTCCGTTTACAATTTGTGAGCTCCTTCAATATATTGTTTTGCACTAACTTTACAATATTCTTGTTTGGTGGCCAAGAGCTCTTTGACATTTGTAGACACTGTTGTCAGCCCTGGCCCTAATGACTCCCTTGATGACTTGCTTGACTCAGCAAGTCTTTGGTTGTGGTAGTAGGTGTTTAGCAGGATTTGCAGACTCATAGCTGCTAACAGGGATCATGATGTAAATGCTCCAGCTCTAACTCCAGGGAGAGAATTAAGTTCTAATGAAAAGACCCTTAGAGTCAATGGAATCTTTTAATTTGTTTTACTCAGCTGTGTATCAGGTCTTTAAGGAAGTGGTAGGGAAGAATAAAAGTCGCATCCACATAGAGCTCTTAGGGCAAGGTTATTTTATTCCTGGCCTTGTGCTTTGTAGCATTTCCTGGAAGATAGATTATTTCAGAATTTGGTGATAAAAGAATCTGCTTCAACCATATTAAGCAAAAAGGAGGGGGTTTTTTGCTTTTGCTGTGAGGAGCAGTGGAGGAGAAAGCCTATAAACCATGAGGAGAAATTTGGGAAAAGGGGCTGTTAGTATGGGAAGCTTGGGGAGGGAGCCAACTTGGGACCCCTTCTGCCTTACGGTGGACTAAACCTGGTGCTGGTTTTGCAAAGGAGTGAAGAGGAAACTCGCTCTCTAAACCATATTTAAGCATGACTGACGCACAGCTTAGACAATGTCCTGGGGCTTTGCTTCATCTGATATCATGACCAAAGAAGGTCACAAAAGCCCTTTCTTTGGTGAGGGCAATGAGGGAGAAGAAAGAGAATGGATGACCTGCTATGGCAGAGTGTGCAGACTTTATGTGAATTACTGTCACAGCATGCATGGGGAAGTGTGGTATGAAACAAAGCACAGGTTTTGGAGTGCCGGAAGTCTAGGCCACCATTTTGAACTCAGTTCTTGTGAGTTCAAGGCACGTAAGTTGTGGCCCTTGAAGGCTGCATTTCTTTTTAAAAGTCTAGAATTGAAGGATTAGGTATAAAATGAAAACAGCAGAAGTACGATGTGTGCTGATATGTGCAAGAGCAGTGGTGCTTCTGCTGAAGAAGATGCACTTTTTGGAGCCTTTTTCCCATTGGCTTTAAGACCTTTGTAGAATTCATAGCCTTAAGGTATTTGCACCTTCTTTAAGGCCTCTTGTCACTCCTAGAGTATTGTCATGGTCCTTGGTGTAAATGAGAATCATACCCAAGACTATTTGGAAAGAAGAACAGAGAGAAGTATAATACAACCTCATTATAACAAATTCTGTTTATAACAAGCCTCTCCCCCCCCCAACAGTCCTAATGGCATGAACTGATATTTTTTTCATAATTATGATGCAGCAAATTGATTTAACCCTGTTATGGCAAACACCCTCCTTTAATGGATTTTTCTTCTGGTTCCATGGGGATTTTATTATAATGAAGTTTACTGTATAAAACTGTGAAGGAGATAGAGAAGGTCATTCGAGCACTTCTGTTTGCCCCATCCCACAATACAGAAGTGAAGCAGCACTTGATGAAACTGAAGCAACAAATTAAAAATAAATAGAAGGAAACACTTTTCAATGTAAAGTATAATTAGTCAATGTAGCTTGCTGCTGCCAGCTATTATTGAAGCAGATATTTTAGCAAGCGTCTAAACAAAAGATTCAGCATAAATAAGCATAGCATCTGCAGGGACACCACTGTAGCTGAGAAAACAATTATAAGGGCTGTCAATATTCATGCTTTAGGGCATATGCTGATCACCAGCTAGGGTCAGGAACCCAGTTTTCCCCTGTGACCGTAGAATATCACACTTGAGCGCATTGCAGAAGTTTTAACCAGCGTTGGGCACTGTTGGAGCCAGAACAAACTATTAGAAGGACCACTGAGGTGTACCAGTATGGCGATTCCATATTTCTAAATTCCTGTTGAAAAGAGAGAAAGAGAAGGAGGGAGAGAGAGAGAATGATTTCTGGGCCTTGAAACCTTAAGTCATACCCACTACAAGACAGGCTCTTGTCTCTAAGTTTACTGGGAATTTTTGTCCACCTGTTAAGTTGGATGAGATCTTTTGTTCACCTGCCTGCAGCCTGTGCTGCTTTGGAGTGCAGCGCATGATGGAAAATGTGATTCCTTCATGTTTGGAGAATCAGCATGCCAGTAAAATGGGGAGTTAGTGTGCGTGCGTATAACAAGGGGGTGATTTGTATAAATCCTTCCCAGTGTTTTATAGTGCTTTTGTTTGCTTCCAGTTGAATTTTGACACAATTTATTCAGCACATGGGATGGGGTAAAGAGGGAGAGGGAGAATATAGGAATTCATGACTAAGCTGTGATATCACCTGGGATTTTACTTTTTATTTTGTTGCCCCAAGACTTGGCTGGGTTAACATGGGCTACACGGACCTCACCTCAGTTTTCCTTGACTCCTTTTACCTGGTTCGAGTGTGTTAGCATGATGGTGATTTTACTGAACTGTGTTACCTTGGGGATGTACCAGCCGTGTGAGGATATGGACTGCCTCTCTGACCGGTGCAAGATCTTGCAGGTAAGCAATCTCTTCACCCCCATCTCAGAGCAGGTGCGTCACTGGCTGAAGCCCAGGTCCATACTCTCATCTTTGTGTCTGATGTTTTCCTTCCATGTGCAGTTAGCTTCTTCCAAAAAAAGATTGGCAAGAGTGCCCATAGCAACAAAGTAGCTTGTCTTAAAAAATCACAAGAGTTTGCCAGAGAGAGGGAGATGGAAAGAGAAAAAGACAGTGAATATTGTCTATTTATGGCAATATCAGACAGGGAGTTCACTTGCCTGTACTTATCATACCCATTAATTCACCTGTACCCATCTGCACTCGCTCATCCATCCCCACCCACGATCACTGACTCCTTGCATGTTCTTCCTTCACGTTCCCATTCTTACCAGGCATGCTTCTCCCCAGCCTCATATCCATCCATTTGTGCCCTTCCACTCTTAACATGCAACTACAAAAGCAGGCTCTGGACTGAGGGGCATTGGCGAAGTGGTGGGTAGAAGAGGGAAGAACTGATAAAACAAGGAGGAGTGCTGCAACTCAGGACAGAGGTGCAGTACTGCAGTGCGGCAGAGTATGCTTGTGTAGCCTCTCCCCTGTTAACACTGACCATCATGACCACTGAAGTTGACGTTAATGCCCACGGTTTGAACTGTGTGATGAAAGGGGACAACATGCTTTTTAACCTTGCCCTCTGGTCCCTTTTGGTTCCTTCAGGTATTTGATGATTTCATCTTCATCTTCTTTGCCATGGAAATGGTCCTGAAGATGGTGGCCTTGGGGATCTTTGGCAAGAAGTGTTACCTTGGAGACACCTGGAACCGCCTGGATTTCTTCATTGTTATGGCTGGGTAAACTAATTATTTTTATGTCTCTGTCTTCTTTAAAGCTGAATTGATTGTAGGTTTGCATGCAGATAAGAGTTGCTCCCCATGTAAGGACTTCATTAAGATTTGTAGTAAGTGTTGGAGTGGAGTAGTAGGCTTTTGGTTTAAAAGCAGAATCAGATTTGGGTCATTTACCTTGGTATGAGGCTAGAGTAATTCCCAGGAAGTCAGTGTTGTACACTGGATTACCCTGTCTTGATTTGCATTGGTGGAACTGTGGAACTGACAGCAAAATGCAGCTCAGGGCATTTGGTGGCTACCTTCCCATTAAACCTGGCACCATACCTGTGCTGAATTTGGCCGCTTGGAGAGGAATCAGCAGACAAAGGGGGCTGGATCCTCAGCCATCAGAAATTGATGTAGCGTTCTCATCTTAACTCAGGGACATTGATTTATACCTGTGGAATGGCCCTGAACTCCAGTGACATTAACAAAATCGGGCTAAGACATGTCACTTTGGCCCAGATTAGGACAACATCTCTGTTTCCATTACCACAGCTTTTAGGTTAAGAGCCTCCTTGTTGACACAGTGACTTTGCATCATGTTGGTGTGCTCCACTGCACCATAGGGACAAGCTGACATCTGAGCATTTTTAACAACAAAGTTGCTATGGTGAAGCTCTGATTTCCACTTCACAAGTCTGCACACACAAAGCAAAAAGTCCACCAGGATTTACCAATTGAATCAGTGGTGAAATTTCCTGCCTTGCCATTGGTAAACCTAGCTTCTCCAATTTGCTTATTTTAAATCAAATTGCCCCATGACAGAAATGTTGCTGTTTGCAGCAAAAAAGATTTCTGCTTTTTAGTTAAGAACAAACAGCTCCTTTTTGCAGAGATATCCTCAGCCCCCTTTTCTTCCCTGCAGGGAATTACCAGCTTGTATTGTCACCTAGAACTCAGAGTATCACTGACTAAGCTAGCATTGAGTTTGAGCTTGCTTTGCAAAACTGCTCCCTAGGGTGAGCAATGACACCATCTTTACACATGTTTTCAACACACCTCATCTATAGCAAGGTTTTAAAGTCACTTTCCTTTCAGTGTATGGACAGTTATGGACTGAACTGAGACCTTCCGATTAATTTAATTTGTTGTATGATGTTCAAAGGTGGGTGTTCTGTGGTGAAAAGTCTTGTGTGTGAAAGAGCATAGATAGAAACGAAATACATGAACCTGTGTTTCAACAATGAAAACATCAGATACTGAGAGTAGAAGCAGGGGAGAATGGTGGATATTCTAGGGAGTGACATGAAGTTAAAGGAGAGATGTCATAGTTCAGACAGTCTTTGAAAAACAGAAAGGTGCCAGGTATATTTGAAACAGGGTGGCTCTGAACCATTTGTGTTTCTCTGTGTGTGTCACAGAACTACTCTCTCAATGAGGTTAGAACTAAAGCTGCATCCCATGTGGGCCCAGAACCCCAGTTCAATCACTTGGAACGAGGAGACTGGGAACTGGGCAGCCTTTTTGTATCTGATTTTAGTGCAGACTCCATTTGTGAATGATGGTCAAGTCATTCACATTTATCTTGGGTAGTTATGGAGAAATTCCAGAAGGTGGATGCCCTTTCTTGGCATGACTAGACCAGGGTCTCTAGACTAGGACTTCAGATCTGAACCCCTTTTAAAGGAACCTTCCACATTGATTATGGTTTCATTTCTGATCCAAAACCCGAAGAGGCTTTTCTTGGTCCTGTGAAGCTGTCCACATGGTCAGTAGTGCACATCTCATGAGAATATTTGATCTCACAAGGCTTCTACCATTAAACAGAGATTCAAGCTCTCTGCCTATCTAGCTAGCTAGCTGGTCATCAGCCCTGTCAAAGAGCTTGTGGCTGTTGTTTTGTTGTGTATTCATTATTATTGTTTTACAACAATTACAACTGCTTGTACAATTAGGATATAATCAACCCTAAGACCAAGCTCCTGCTTGCCTTCACATTTTGAGCACAAGCTTGTGTTCAGCCTCAAACCCAAACCTTGACCCTTAGGTCATGCTGACCTGTATCTTCACTTAAACATATCCTACATCTGCATACCTCAGATCTAGTTCATATCTGACTAGAACAGGGTCTGTTGGTAAACTCTGGTAATCTGAATGTTTTGGAGAGATCTTTGGCCTGGTCTCCATGTTCTGTCCCGCCTACACCACCTAACTATATCCTAGTCATTTCCATCCCCTCTGCTCTCATTTGATGTCAATGGGACCAAATTTCCCAAATTTACTGAAAAGCAGTATGTGATGTTGGGGGAGCTGCAATGAGTAGAGTTCATCAGATTTTTCTCTTCAAACTAAAGGTAAAACCAGCAACTCCCCAAAGCAAACACACACACAGAGTCCACCAAGCATAGGCTAGGATATAAAGAATATCCTGTAGCCAGAAAAAACAAAGGAACAATGAGCAGCTGGAGATAATGTCCTATCAGGCATTCCTAGGCAGCTTAAATGCCTCCATCTGGCTATCCACCTTTTCCAAAAAACATACTTATTTGCTGATATTGCCCCAAACAATGTTTTGGTTACAGACACTGGGTCCATTCATTCATTTGTTCAAGCACAATCATTTTTTCTCTCTCCATTTTCACTACCTTTGGAAGCCAAAAGCTACAGGTTTATTTAACTGAATTCCCTTGTCTGCTCCCTGCCCTGCTTGCCCCTATTCCCCATGCAATCCAGCAGCTCCAGGACAAAGACTCGGTTGTCACTAGAAATGTCAGTTTCCATGGCAATGGGAACTGACATCACCAGAACTTTCTCCTCTCTCATCAATCCACTCCAGTTTTCAGTGTGGATTAGGAAAAACAAAACAACCACCACCACCACAACAACTACTACTACTACTACTAATTATTATTATTATTAGCCCTAAATCAGTATTGTCCTCCTTTATTATTACTCTGAAGCAATCTGAGATCTTCCAGAACTAAGATAACTATACAAAAGTCAAAAGGTACACATGCCTGTTAGTTTGCAAACAATGAAGTGGCAAATTTGGTTTGCGGATATTCCAGCCTCCAACCAGTCTCTGAGTGACGGTAACTTGCAAGTGCCCAGCTTTAAACTCTTCAGTTGTCATCTATTGGCTTGGTGGGTGGCTGTCTTCTCCAATATTGGCTTTTGGGTGTTATTCCCTGTGATTTAAGTCTGTATTTCCAGGAATGACAAGGGGCTTTTTTCACGCTCAGTTTAAGACGTCTTATTGGGGCCTGATTTTCAAAAGGCCTAAGCACCTACCTTTGGAAAATCTGGCCTCTTTAAGAGGGTGACTTTGAGTGTCCAGAATCATTAGTTAGTCACTTAAAGAAAAATTAAGCCAATGTGTGTACATGTCCAGATTTAGGAACAAAATCAACTGATTTCTAGGGTGGAATATTTACTAGACTTTTCATGATCTGACAGCTTGCCAGATTTTACAGTGAAGTATTTACTGTCTTTGTTCTGTGTGTGTGTATGTGTGTGTGTGTGTGTTTGCATCAGAACCGTGACTGTGCGTCTGGGATGGAGAATTCATTTTGAATTTACTCTGATGGCTAGCATAAGAATTATTTTGATACCTGCCTTGATCTATGTAGAATACTGTTTGGGGTGGATTATTTGTTCTACCTAACCTGGCCTAGATATCATTACCTGTACATGGTAGTGTATTAACTCTGTCCTGTGTTCTGTTCTCTCCGGTCCCTTCTCAGCTCAGATT
>NW_017728931.1:52783219-52784491 GCF_001723895.1 Crocodylus porosus
CACTTGCAGTGTCAGCCTACCCCTCTGTCTTACCTGCTATGACTTGCTGTTCAATAATACAAGATGAAATAAGCAGGACGCTGCCCATTTAATGCCCCAATGCCATGGGGTCTACCCACAGCTCCAGCCTTCCTTTACTGTGTCCCATGCCTCACATAGATTCATAGATGTAGGGTCGGAAGGGACCTAAGTAGATCTTCAAGTCTGACCCCCTGACCTGGGCAGGAGAGAATACCAGGCTCATATGACCCCAGCTAGGTAATTGTCAAGACTCCTCTTAAAGACCAACAAGGTAGGAGCCAGAACCACTTCCCTTGGAAGTTGGTTCCAGATCCTAGCCGCCCTGACAGTGAAGTAGTGTCTTTTAATGTCCAGCCTGAACCCACTCTCAAACAACGTATGGCCGTTATTCCTTGTTATTCCAGGAGGTGCTCAGGTGAACAGGGTCTCTCCCATTCCCTGCTGGTCCCCCTTGGTAAGGTTATAGACAGTCACCAGGTCCCCTCTCAGTGTTCTCTTGTGAAGGCTGAACAGATTCAGGTCCTGTAATCTCTCCTCATAGGGTCTGCCCTGCTGTCCCCAGATCATTCGAGTGGCCCTCCTCTGAACCCTCTTGATGCTGGCCACATCACTTCTAAAGTACAGTGCCCAGAACTGGAAGCAGTACTCCAACTGTGGCCTCTCCAACAGAGAGGAGGAGTATCACCTCCTTGGACCTGCTTGTGATGCATCTGTGGATGCATGACAAGGTGCGGTTGGCCTTACTGACCACATTCTCACATTGGCAACCCATGTTCATTTTGGAATCGATAATGACTCCAAGATCTCTTTCTGCCACTGTGCTTTCGAGAAGGGATTTCCCCAGCCTATATGTATGCTGCTGGTTCTTACTGCCCAAGTGCAGTACCCTGCACTTGTCAGTATTGAATCCCATCCTATTCTCATTCACCCACTCCTGTAACCTGTCCACGTCCAGCTGTATCCTGTCTCTCCATTCTAGCATGCCCACCTCACCCCAAATCTTGGTGTCATCAGCAAATTTGAACAAGGTGCTTTTCACCCCCTCATCCAAGTCGCTAATAAAGAGATTGAACAGTGCGGGCCCGAGGACTGAGCTCTGGGGGACTCCACTGCCCACCTCCCTCCAGGTTGAATATAACCTGTTCACCATCACTGTGTGGGTGCGGCCCCTCAGTCAATTTGTGACCCATCTGACTGTGTAGGCATCAATGCCACAGTCACCTAGCTTTTTAATGAGAATGGGGTGGGAGA
>NW_017728931.1:52784591-52807515 GCF_001723895.1 Crocodylus porosus
CCCAGATGTGCTCCTGGATAATCTTCTCAAAGAGCTTCCCCAGGATCGAAGTAAGACTAACGGGCCTATAGTTGCCCAGGTCCTCCCTCCTCCCTTTTTTTGAAAATGGGGACCACATTGGCCTTCTTCCAGTCCTCTGGCACCTGGCAAGAGCACCACAAGTGCTTGTAAAGCCATGCCAGGGGCCCCTCGATAACCCCTGCCAATTCCCTCAGAGCCCTGGGGGGGAGAGCATCTGGACCTGCTGATTTGAACACATCCAGCCCCTCCAGAAGTTCCCTAACTTGGTCCTCCCTGACCCTACACCTGGCGGAGTCTCTCCTGAGTCTGTCCTGAATCTCAGTGGGAGAGTCCCAGTCCCTGCACAAAAAAATGGAGGCAAAGACATTGTTAAAAAGGCCTGCCTCTTCCTCTGGTGCAACAATCAGATTGCCAAGCATATCCTGCAGGGGCTCCATGTTACCCAGTGCTTTCTTCATACTCCCTATGTATTTAAAAAAAGGACTTTTTGTTGTCCTTGATGCTAGCCCTAGTTCTGTATCTGCCTTAGCTTTCCTAACAGCCCCCCCTACAAACCCAAGTGATGGAGGTAGACTCCACAGATGGCATCCAAATTATTATTACACTCTGGCTCAAGGCTGGGCTAAATTCGGTCACACGTTGCCCTGTTCTGAGCCTTACTCATACTGCCCCCCTATCACTGGGGCCTCTTTCACTCTGCCCTCTCTTACTGGGCCTCTTGCATACTATCCCTCACTGGACTACACACAACCTGCCCTATTCCTTTGAGTGACCACGTCGGCCATCAGGCTTCCCTCGTCCTATTCCTTGGCTGGCTGGCATGTAGCTTCTTGGGCCCTCTTGCGACCCTCATCTGAATAGTGACCAGCTGATTTACCAAACACTGGGCTGACTCTGCCCCTAGCCCCTCCACAGGCAACTAGGCTCTTTTTGTCCTGCCCCCCCTCCCTTCCTGGGGCCACTCTACCTCCTCCTTGGGGCTAACTCTATGCCTCTGTCCTGGGACCACTCTCTACTACCCACTGTATCCAGACCATACCACTGCCCCCTCTCTGGGGCCCTAAGTCCAGGTAACCCACCAGGATGTGGAGGCTGGGGTTTTAAGGTGCCCGTACCTGCCTTTCATTGGGGAGGCAACTGGCTTAGCATTCCTGGGGGAGTGCCCTACCACAGGGAGTCCTATCAGGCCAACCTCCCCAGTAGGGTGCAGTTTTCAGTCATACCCGGGACCAGGAGCCTCCTGCCATCCCCATAGCGCCTGCCCTTACCTCCAAGGTGTTCAGCCAGATGTTGTTCTGACAGCTGCCAATGTTTGCTCCGCCCTGAGAGCCTGAGCTAAAATTGAGTATGCTCAGCTCTCCCCACCAATCACAAGGCCCTTACGAGGTCATGTGACCACCTTACCAGGGCTGGCCTAGTTCTCACTATATTGCTACTACCGGCATGTTTTTAAATCTTTTAATCGTTCTCTGGACTCTCTTTTTTTTTTAATATTCTGTTTGAGGTGTATGTGCTAGTACTAGACATGATATTCTAGCAGCAGACACATCATCTTCTGACCACATTTCACTAAGAACTTCTATTCAGCTTTATTTGCCATGATCTTTGAGTCTTTATTAGTCGGTACTTCCCAGGATAGTGTCTCCCATCCAATAAGAATAGCTTTCATCTTTGTTGCTAGATATATGACCTTACATTCAGCTGTATTTTCAAGTGAAGCAGGTCACTGTGTATTAATGACTTGTCCTCTTCATTATTTACTATTCCTCAATCTTTGTGTCACCTGCAAACTTGATCGGTAGAGATTTCATATTTTCTTCCAAATTGTCGAGAAAAATTATTGCATTGGAGGCCAAGACCTAAGGGACCCCACAGTAAAGTCACTTGCTTGATGATGATTCCCCATTTACAATTATATTCTGAGACTTATGAGCTGATTTTTATTCATTTAATGTGCGTCATATTAATTTTATACTGTTCTAATTAAATCAGCTTTAGTACCTTTATCAATCACATTTGTAATTTCATACTAAATATCAAGTTTGTTTTACAAAGTCTGTTTTCCATAAACACATATTGATTGGCATTAATTAAATTACTATCCTTTCATTCTTGATTAATCAAGTCCCATTTTAGCTGTTATTTTGCCTATATTAATGTCAAGCTGATAGAAATCTGTTTACCCTCTTAAAATACTGGTACAATATTAGTTTTCTTATAATTCTCTGGATTTTTCCCAGTTTTCCAAGACTTCAAAAATCTTCATTTACAATCCAGAGAATTCTTCAGGCCAGTCTCTTAAAACTCATGGGTATAAGTGATTCAGACTGTCTAATTTAAAAATGTCTGACTTTAGGAGCTGTTGTTTAAAAACCTTAGTTCTTGTTGGAATGGAAAGTAGCTTAGCATCATAACATATTGATACATCAGCTGGCCTTTTCTCAAATACTTAACAAATATGTATTGCAATATTTCTCAACCCGTGGGCCATAAGAATATATGGAAGGGTTGGGAACAAATTTTAAAAATGGATCAACACACTTTAAAAATGGATTCTCTTTTAAAGGAGAAAAACATGGGAAACGGTGGGTTTTCCCTTGCAGGCTGGCAGAGTTCTAGCCTATGAGGGCTGCTTGGGTTTCCCCTGTCCCACACACTGGGGGGCTTTGTGGCAGGGGGCAATAGGTCAGGCATGAGGGGCACTGGGTTGGGACTGGCCATTGATGTTTACAAACAGGTCCTGGTTCAAAAAAGTTGACAGTCACTAATGTATTGGACACTTGTGCCTTCTCTGCATTACTACTGACAATTCTATTATTTTACTATTGCCAGGGTTCCCTCTGGTTCCTGATAACATAACAAAACTCTTTATTGCTCTTAAGTCTACTGGCCCTAGATCTCTCCTTGTGTTCGTTTGCTTCTCTAATTAATTTTCTACAATATCTAACTTCTAATCTATACATTGTTATCATCCACCCCTTTCCCCCCATTTGTTATATATTTTTTCACTGCTATTTTCAGTTTCACTATAAGCAATGGTTTTTTGTTTGTTTGTTTTTTAATCAGCATAGCCTTTTTTGTGACTTTTCAGGCAAATAATAAAAAGTTCCTAAACAGTTCCCCAGTTATCATTCACACTTCTGTTTAAATTTCTTTTACCAGCTGACTTAGCTTATAATTGTTTTCACCTTTGTGAAGACACCATGTGAATATGTTATAGATTAGAACTTTAATTTGTTTGCAACCGATGAAGTTACAACTACTTTCGCCTAAGCAGTCACTGACTTTTAGTTCTTCAGTCAAGTGTTTTTTGTCTGTATAGACAAGGTTTATTAGAGTAGAACACCGAACAACTGCATGTCCCATCAGCCGGAGATTGCTGCACAGTTGTTTCTGCAATGCAGTTTCTTTCCTTCTTGTGAAGTTCTGCAGTGAGTTCTTTCTCCTTTTGGATTAGGACATCTCTTGCTTATTTATGAGAGCTTGACAAAATGCCTTTCTAAATTCCCTCATATGATAACAAAGGACTTTCAAATAAGGTCAATGGCTATGGACTGAGATAACTTTCAACCATTTCAAAAGCCAGTAGCTGCAAGAGAGCACACATCAACTGTTACCTCTGCCTGCTCTTGTAACCATACCAACGAGTGCAATCACTGTAACTTTAACCCTGAATGAAACAGGTTAACATTGCAGTGGTTTGGCTAGGCTTGTGCTGCTACAGGATTGTTCAAATATAACAGTTACATTGTGCAGTTACTAATGGGCACACAACAGGCATCTGTCCCAGTGAGTGGCCTTGTTCAACGTTCTACTGCATCAAACTTGCTCCACAATGGATGCAGATTGTTTTGTGTTAGGAAACTGTCATCTACAATTTTTATAAATTGCAAGGAATCTTATGTACCGGCAGCAGGAGACCTCCAGCATATGTCTTCCTGATTGAAATCTCCAAGAATAATGGTATTTTTTCCCCTAACGCATTATAGATAGGTACTTAAAGAGCTAGTTGTCATTCTGATCTTGAGTGTGATTTGATCGTCTGTAGCAGACTTCAGCTAGTATCCCATATTGCACTTTATCTGGTAGAAAATATATCTCTACACTTTCAAGATAGTTTGTTTCGAAATGGTGAATGACTTGGAAACAGTAAAGCTATTTCTGACACGGTGTGCCATTCCCCTTCCTTTTTGTACACTTGATCCTTCCTAAGTACATTAGAACCGTTGATAATAACATTCCAGTCATATGGATCGTCCTACCAGGTTTCACTGAAGCCAACTAAGTCAAATTTATGCTCATAAATGAACAGTTCCTTTTTTCATGTCTGCTATCCTTGCTCCTGGTATTGATGTGTAACCAATTAAAATTTCTTTTCTTCATATCCCTTGATTAGTTGTTGTTGGGGAGGGAGGGGGTTGAGGTTTTGATTCTGATTGTGTGTTAAATCCATGTTTTATTTGTTTCCTTTTTTGCTTTTCTCTTTGGTTGTTAGCTTAATACTGATCAGTCTATCCTTTGGGAGATCAGTTCCCCTTCTAATGAAGTGCTGCACCAACCATAAAACTTCCTTTAAAAGTGCTGGGTGTTTGCAGGTCATTGGTTCCTTTCCAAACTTCTGCCTGCTGTCTTCTTTCTCTTTTGGGACAGGAAGACGCTCCAGGAAGATTGGAAATTACTCTCTTTCAGTACCCTTCAGACTTCTCTGAAGGTGATTTATAATCAGTGAGGTATCATGTTTGGGAATGTGTCAGTATGCTGTATCACTCTTGATGTCAGAAACATACCTAGTCTTGCATTTACCTATCATGTCCTGTCTCGAAGAAGGCAGTTCCACTGCCCTATGTCTTCCTGGCCCTTGTAAAGAGTTTTTTTCCATTCTCTGTAGTGTAGAATCTCTGACAAGGATTGTTCATCTTCCTGGAACTGAATGGTTAGTCTTCTTCTCCAGTTGTTGCTCTCTTTGGTTCCTTAGGGCCTTGTTACACATTGCAGTTTGAGCTGCTCAAATGTTGTTGGTGTTTAGTGCTGGCTGGCTCAAGTTTGGAGCAGTCACACCTTAAGGCCGAAAACCTTCTCTGACTGTCCCCCACCTGCATAGCTGTAAATTGCCACTAGGCAGTTGATAAGCAGGGGCTTGACTAGGGGCTACAAATGGGAGTTGCCACTACAGGGCTGGTGAGTGAAGACAGGCTTCTATTCCTGCTGTAGGTGGGGGTATGTGAAAGATGGGCTGGTGGGGGGTGGGAACCTGAAGCTGGGAGGCAGAGAGTTAATGGGATGGAGTGGTTAATGAAATGGGAGGTAGAAAGGGGGGTAAATCGGGATGTGGGATTGGGCCAAGGGAGCCATTGGGTCGTGCTTCCTGGGGTGGCTGGGAGCTGGGAGTAGTGAGGGAAGATGTTTCTGGGAGAGCTACTGTCCCTACTCCTGGAGGGAAGCCCCAGCTCATGAGGACCAGATCCAACCCCCTAATTTGTTCTCCTACCCTCCTAGGCCCTGCTCCTGGACCCATCCAGGCCATGTGACCTGGCTAGCTGGCATGTGCTCTGCAGGCTACTTGCATGGGATTGCAACCCAGGGGGTGGGAAGGTCACACACCTAAGGATGGGAGGGGAAACTGGCTTGGTTTCAGAGCCATCCACTCCTTAGGCAGTAGAGTGCTGGGGGTGGAAAGTTTGTCAGTACAGAACAGGAGGGTGGGAGAGAGGACACTGCATCCTGGGATGTTGGAGGACTGCAACTTGGGTGGCTCATCTGTGGGTAGTGGCCACGCATGAATGGAATACAGGCTGGGCAACTTGGATGAAAAATAACCCCCTTGTAGAGTGGCATAACTTTAAGTTGCCTAAAGTGAACTTAAAACTAGTTTTAGGTGTGAATGTGTGGACAATCCAGGGATTAAGAGCTCCAGAAGCTGCCTAAAATTAATGTTTCCTTTTTTGAATCCAGAGGGATGCTGCTTCCAGAATCTGGTTTCCCCAGTCTTCCTCAGCCACCATTCAAATCACAAATCTTTTCTTCTAGTACAGTTATCATCTTGCACCCCATGCAGAAGAAGTTTTTACTGACTTTGAGCACAAAGGAAAACTTTGTTAAGATCATAACCACCATTCCATCCTTTGCCCTTATTGTATTGAGCCTAGCCATAGATCTAGAAAGAAAATCTCTCACATTTCTTCTTTACATTCCCTTGTTTGTTGTTCCTTTTTGACAGCTGTGGAGTTTGCCTGCCAGCTGACTTCTGTGCAAAGCCTCACTGCTTAACTGCACTGCCCTACTAACACTCAAGACCTCAAACACTTGGACAGATCACAGATCCAAGGGTGCCAGCCAAAGAGAAAGGCACTAATTGACCTGCCTTACTTGGCATCTTGTTTATGGCTTATCCTAATGCAAAGAATAAACAATAGACAGATGCCGAGCTGCTCTGCTGAGAGCTCCATATGACAGTACAGAATGACAGTAATGAACTTTATATTATGTGCAGAAATATTAGCACAGTGACTGAACAAATCTAGGCTTGCCCAACAGCAGCCTGTTGTACTGCATTCCAGACAAGTGCCAACTATTCCCCTTAAGGAACATCACTCAGAGATATCTGGAGCTGTTGCTCTGAAGGACTCTCAACTACTAGTCTACTCCCAGGAAATAATGGTCTCTTTACTCAGGAGTCTGCAAAGCAGGGGCAAGCATTATCTGGAACATCTCAATGTAAGCTTATGGTATAGAGACTGGGGTCCCATTGAAGAGTGCAATTCTGCTCTTGGCAGGGGAGCCAACCATGGTCACTCTGAGAAGAAGGGCAAGAAGGGATTGGGTCCTGAAATGCTTACAAACCTAAGACTCTCAAGAAAGAGTAAGCTCTGCTGAGTGTAGGGCACATCACAGGACTTTGTTATTTTGCCCAAATCTGTAATTCCCAAATGCTTTAAGGTCAAGTGACTGTGTTTAGCAAATCCCTTCCTTTCCTGCCAGGTTGTCCAAAGAGGTTAAATTAGGAACCATGGATGCCTACAATCTGTGCAGGGTTCTGAGGGAGCATGTGCCAGTCACCAGTGGTGTTCATGAGGTCCCGGACACTAGTTGTGGGGTCTGGAGCTGTTGGACAGTGACATTCCACATCTTAAGAAATGGCATCAGGGAATAGGTTAGATCCTGGAAGTCTGCCATAAAGTCCCAGCATTAGAAACAGTGACAAGACACTACACAGACCCAGTCAGCCTAAAGCACAAGAAAGAAAGCAGAGGGGCACACACATCTGACTTGGAGCTATACAATAAGAGACTGGGCCAAGTTGTAACAGTTGACACTTGTGTAAAATCAGATCATATCTTCAAAAGTGTCAAAGTATAGATTTAGATGCCTCTTTTCAGGCCCTATAATCTTTCTTCAGTATCTTCAGATATCCAGTCCCAGCAGTTTTCTTATCACAGAGAGAAAACCTGCTTACATCTTCGTACATTAGTCACACTATGTCCCTGTAACTCTTAAAACACTGTGACATTTTCTCTTATTACAGGGTTTGGAGGGGAATCTGAACATAGTGGTGTGAAATCATCATATCCTATGCAGTTGGGTGCTGGTATCATAGATTTAGGCAAGTTTCAACAAGCCTTTGCTTGGAGAGGAAAAAAAACCTGATTTAATCAAAAATTACTTAGTTAAGTTATTTTGTTCTTGGAGGGGTGTCTTTTTTTTAAAGACTGTGAGCCTCTTAGCTCTAGAGCTCACAATAACTGTGTAATTAGTAATTAATTTTTCTCTCCCAGAAGAAATATCTTAGTACTTAGACTTGGAGCTGCTGCTGTTTCTTTTCCTAAATAAGAAATGGAGCAATTCGCATTGCTTTTACAGCAGGGAATTAAAAGTTATATTCTGCCTTCCAGCTCTGAAGAGCCAGGAGCGGGTTTCATTTGGAGAACCATAAGTCCTAGCAAAATAGGGCTTGAAGGGACCTCCAGAGGTCATCTAGTCCAACCCCCTGCCTGAGGCAGGATCATCCTTATCCACACCATCCCATACAAACCATGATCTACTTAAGACTACTGTTAACCCTTGCACTACATAGACCTAGCACCCCAACCTACCACAGGTAAAGCAGGGGAACTACGGCGGCCAATCTCCTGCTTCTGTAAAATATTGTCAGTATATGCTCAAGAAGTCCCAGGTAGAGGGCAATGCGACCACTTCAGAGAAAGGTAAAAACTCCCACAGTCCATATCAATCTATCAGTCTGACAGTGGGGTGAAATTCCTTTCTGACCCCATACATGGCAATCAGTTTGATCCTGACTGGAAGAGAAAGACCTTCTAACCAGGAACAAATAGCTTTGGTCCCAGCAGGAGCATTGGCACACCCCAGTCAAAGTCCCCAGCTTTGGCGGTAGCCAACACCCAATGTCTCTGGGAAGGCTTAAAAAACACCCCGACACATATAGCAGAAAGGGGGAGGGAAGGGCCAATTTAACTTACTTTGCTGCAACTTCAGGGCCATTAGTCCATGTCCTCCTCTTTGCAGCAAGAGAGAAAAGGTGTTTTTCCTCTTCTTTATGAAAGGCCTTCCAAGTATTTGAAGACTGCTATCATATCCCCTCTTAAGTGCCTTTTCTGCAAGCAGAACATGCCTAGCTCCTTCAGTCTCTCCTCATATGACTTGCTTTCCAAGACCCTTATCATCTTTGTTCCATGCCTAACTTCTCCACATCCCTTTCATAATGTGGAGCCCAGAACTGCACACAGTACTCTAGATGAAGCCTAACTAGTGCTGAGTAAAGGCACTATCACCTCCCATGTCTTGCACCTAATGCTTCTGTTGATGCATCCCAAAACTGTATTTGCCTTTTGTGCAGCTGCATCACACTGAAGACTCATATTGAGTCTGTCATCTACCAAAACACCCAAGTCCTTTTCCATAGTGCTGCCATCCAGTCAGGTGTCACACATTTTATATTTGTATTTTTGATTTTTCCTCCCAAGGTGTAGCGCCTTGCGTTTGTCTGCATTGAATTTCATCCTGTTAGCTCTAGCCCAATTTTCCCATGTCATGATCTTTCCAAATTGCACTCACATCCTCCAAAGTGTTTACAATCCTTCCCGGTTTTATGTAGTCTTCAAACTTGCTCAAGAAGCTTTCTATGCCAGCATCTAAATCAGTAATAAACACATTGAACAGCACTGGGCCCAAGACAGACTCCTATGGGACTCCACTTGAAACCTCCTGCCATTCTGACATGGACCTGCTAATGATTCCCTTTGCTTGTGGCTATTGAGTCAGGTATCTATCCACCATATAGCAGTTTTATCCAGCTCGCATTTCTCTAATTTGTTTATGAGAAGGTCATGTGGGACCTTGTCAAAAGCCTTGCTGAAGTCCACGTATATTATACGGCATTCCCTTCATTCACCCAAGTAGTTACTTTGTTGAAGAAGGACATAAGGTTTGTTTGACATGATTTGTTTTTCATAAATTCATGCTGGCTGCTTGCAATCAGTCTGTTCTCCAGATTCTTGCAAATGGACTTCTTTAGGATATTCTCCAGTAACTTCCCAGGTATTGAGTTGAAGCTAACTGGTCTGTAGTTCCCCAGGTCCTCCTCCTTGCCTTTTTTAAAGAGGGACATTATACTGGTCCTTTTCCAGTCCTCTGGTACCTGGCCCATCTCCCATGATTTCATGAAGATCATTGCCAAGGGCTCTGAGATCTCCTTTGCCAGTTCCTTCAGGAATTTGGGATAAAATTTATTTGGCCCTGCTGGCTTGAATTCATTAAGACCCAACAACATCTCTCTGACCATTTCTTTTGTTATCTCTTCCCTTAGCTTGCCCCCTTCTTTATAAATGTAATCCCTATTAGGTGTCTGGCTGTGGCTTAATTTTTTGTGAAGACCGAAGCAAAGTAACTGTTGAGTAGCTCCACCTTCTTTGCATCTTTGGTTAGAAGTTCCCCTGGCTTGTTAACAGAGGATGCACAGCTTTCTTGGTCCTTCTTTTTTTGGCCAGCATCCTTATAGAACCTCTTCTTGTTGTCTTTAACCTCCTTTACCAGGTGCAGCTCATTCTTTACCTTTTCCTTTCTGATTTTGTCCCTGCAGGTTCTGGCTGTTTCCTGGTACATGTCCTTGGTGACCTGCCCATTCTTCCATTGCCTGCATGTTTTCCCTTTGCATTTGAGGCATTTCAGAAGCTTCTTGTACAGCTACATTGGTCTCTTGCTATTCTTCTTGTGCCTCCACAGTGTTGGGACAGTTCCTTGTTGGTCTTCCGATACTATGCCCCTTAGAATTTCCCAGCCCGCCTGGGCACCTTTATCCTTCAGTCTATCCTTCCATGACACCATGCTTATTAGCTCTTTGAGTCAGCTGAAACCTGCCTTTTTGAAATCTATGTCCTAATTTTGCTGACCTCATGATCTGTCTCAGGATCTGAAGTTCTAGCATACTGTGAACACTTCCTCCCAAGGTACCCATCACCTTCACATCCTCCACCGGTTCTTCCCTGTTGGTTAGGACAAAATACAATATAGATGATCCCCTAATTGTATCTTTCACTTTCTAGAGCAGAAAGTTATCCTCCACACAAGTTAGAACTGGCTTGACATTTTGTTTGGCTGCATTGTTCTTCCAGCAGGTGTCTGGAAAATTGAAGTCTCCCATCAGTATCATCCCCTCCATAGCTTTTGGATAGATTTATCACCTGCTTGAAGAGTGCCTCATCTGTCTCCTCTTTCTGATTAGGTGGCCTATAATAAATCCCCAGCATTATCTCGGTGCTGCATCTTTCATCTTTACCCAAATGCCTTCTTCTTTGCTGTCTTCTTCCTCATGAACCAGGGAACAAGTATATCTGTTTCTGACATACTAAGCAACACCACCACCTTTTCTTCCAATCCTGTCCTTCCCAAAACAGAGCGTAACCCTCTATGCTGACATGCCAGTCCAAAGAACTGTCCCACCAAGTGTTGGTGGTGGCCAGTCAGATGATAGTTCATTTCATAGGCTGCAGCTTCTAACTCATCTTGTTTATTCCTCATACTTTTTGCATTTATGTATATGTAGCTTTGACTTTAAACAGGACTACTTAGCTGATTGGCTTGGGACATGCAAAGAAACTTAAAGCCCACTTTGTAATGGCTGTCTTTTCTTAAAGCTTTGTCTGATGCCCATCAGTGTTTTCCTCCATGGTGCTGAAAAGAATTTTGCTTGGTGCCTTAGACCACATTTTAAAGCTTTGCCCTGTAAGTGCCAGTTGCAAAATTGGTGGAAGCATCTGAAACGCTTGTGGCTTGAGTTTATCTGTTCAGACACGCATGGTGTTTTATTGTTAATCGGTATTTATTGAATGATTATAGTCTGCTCGGTGATGTAGAAGGTCTGGTGGTTTCTGCTGCAAGGAGCTTATGGTCTCAGGGACAAACCAAAGCCAGCAGATCAGACACAGACCGCTAATCAAAGAGCTGGAGCTGTCACCCAGCAGGGAAGAGGTTTTCATTTTTTAACTTCTTGTTTAACATACTGGCAAAGTGCGTGTCACACTCCCCTGGAGCATTTGGTTTGCAGGCAGATAACGGCCCACTGCTGCTACTGCTAGATGGAGTTGCTCTTTTTTTCATTCCAGTGGTAGAAAAGGTAGGTAGTCATGTTAGTCCTGTCCTTCATTCTAGTGGTAAAAGTCCAGTCCTTGGTTTGGAAGGTCTGGGGCTGACAGCCTGTTGGTGGCCTGAAAGAGGAGAGAGTTATATCTGCAGAGGGCATGTACGTGAAGTCACAAAACTTCTCTGTGCCTAAGCAAATTGAGTGTGCACACACAGGGCAAGGAGAGAAGCTCACTCAGCTCTTTCCCCACTTCTATCTAGGTCCTTTGTTTGGGTGAGGATGTGTTCACCTCTGTACAATATATAGCAAAATAGGGGTGGAGGTGAGAGTCGGTCCCTTAGGGTGGCTTCGGAGTGCAACCATAATATAAATATTAAATATTTATGGCAAACAGATGCAACTATCTGCTGCTTCTAGTGGCACAGACATCTCTATACAAGGTTCCATGGCTGCTGATCACCTGCTTTTACACACATGCACACACACAGTGAATGAGATGCACACAAATACACACACACAAAGAGTGAATGAGAAATACACAGTAAGGCACACAGACTGAATGACACACACACACAAATACACACAGTGAATGAGATGCACACAAATACACGCAGGATGAACGAGACAAAGTGAATGAGACGCACAAATACACACGCACTGAGTGAATAAGATACATACAGAGTTAATGAGATACATAGTGAGACACACATACAAATACACACCCGGGGTGAATGAGGCACACACAGAATGAATGACACATATATACAGAGTGAATAAGATGCACACAGAGGGTGAATGACACACATACAAATACACAGTGAAGGAGATGCACACAAAATGAATGAGGTGCACCCAGAGTGAATAACACACATACAAATACACACACAGGGTGAATGAGACACATATGGAGTGAATGACGCATACAAATACATACACACATTGAAGGAGACACACACAGAGTGAATGACCCACACACACACTCGCACACAATGGGATGGCCAGAGCAAAACTTTCCGAGCAGGGAATAGTGATTAGATGGGACAATGGCTGGGGAATTGGGGTAATGCTCTAACCAGCAGATGGGTAGTGCAGATGTGGTGAAGGAAACCTGGAAGACAGAGGGGCCCTATGTTGTCCTGTAAAGTCCTAAGGTTGTGATTGTTGGTTAAGAAGAATATTTGGACATGCTGCTGCTGCTGCTGCTGCTCAGTCAGCCTCTTCTGCCATCGTGGGTATAGCTTATGTGTCAGGGTTGAAAACGTAGCTTTTATATACCTCTCAGTGGATGGACATCCCTGTTGCAGTCTCTCTGCTCCCTGGTGCCTCAGAATTGGTTTGTGAGTGATTCAATTCATCCATCAACGGTGCCTTGTGCTTTCAGATCTCTCTGCTACTTTCTTGTTGTAGATAAGTCAGGTCACGTACTTTACTAGCAAGGTCTGATGGCAGGTGTCTTGCATGACACACACCACCCACTTAAGCAATTTAGCTGCTTGTTTGCTCTCTTTCATGCCCTGCTCTTGCTCCACCAGTGTCACTACCATTAGTACTAATGGGCCATGCTAACCAGACAGTAATTAGCTCCTAATGCGCTAAGGTTCAGCTGTTTCTGCTTTGGTGCAGCTGCCAGGGGAGGTTGGATTGGAGGGGAGGGCTTCTTCAGGCAAGTTGCTGTCCCCCACTGACTCCTGGAGATGAGCTGTGTGGAGGAAAAAGCCTGTAAGGTCTACCAGGGTAGTGTTTCATTAATTTCCTGAATGACACAGAGGCAGAGCAGGGTGCATCCAGCAAGAGATGGGGTATGGAAGGGACACAGGATACTAGGGTCACATTAGGTAGTGAGTGGACTAGCTTGGCTGCCACCTCATTTCCTGGCTACAGTTCTTCAGAGGTAGGAATTTCCAAAGACAATTATCACTTCCTCTATCTCTGTCTTCAGGGACATCTACCACTGTCCCCTCTTACATAGGCTAGGTGGGAAATTTGAGATTTAGAATCTGCCTCTGCTTTAGCTGTTTTACTGACTTGCATCAGGCTCTTTGGCCTCGAAGTGGGAGAACAGGGAAATCCACAGTAATGCATCTGAATAGCTAATATGTCTCCCAGCTCTTATTTTGTAAGGGAAGACACATGGTTGAACAGTCATCCCCTCTGGAGCTAAACACCACGATCGGCAGCTAAGACAGATGGATGGATAAGCGAGCTGCCCACACAGACTGAAAGCAACGATGACGTGCCTGCCTCCTTACGTGAGAGAGCATTCTACATCCCCTGCCACCTCTGTCTTGCTAATGATGCCAGGCTGTTTGCCTGCTTCCCCCCCTCCACCCCGTTCTCTTTTATACATGGAACATCATTTCTATAACCGAATCTGCAAAAGCTGTATCCTCTCATAGCATCCCAGAATCCAGTTCTGCTGTGACATCTACAAAAGTTAACAGTTAATTTAAGTTAGTTACATTTAAAAATTAGCCCAGCATTTTGTGCACTTGCCTTCAGTGTCACATAATCCCATTCTTCCTCCTCCCTTCATATTTCCCATCCTGTCCTGTCACCTTTCCATTCTGTCTTGATTGCAAGGTCTCTAGGACATGAGCCACGGCTACTTTTTTCCTGCCTGGTTTACTTTTGTAGGCTTTAAAATACTAATCATGAATTTGCATCTCATCTTTTCTGGGTATGGTTTTGCGATATATTGTACATGCATATCCTAAGAGACAGCCTTAGCCCCAAAGAGCTTACAATCTAAGTAGACAAGACAGGTGGGAGAAAGGAAGTGATACATCAAGATTAATTGACTTCTTTAGAGGCACAAAGAAAATCTGTGACAGAGGAGGGGATTGAACCACATCTCTGGAGACCTAATCCAGTACTTTATTCACAAGGCCAGTCTTCATCTCCATCCTATAATGGCTTTATAACCCGTCTGAGTGGGGAAGCATTTTCTTTTATTTCCTCTCCCTTCTCATTCCCTGTCTGCAGTAAGTAGAAGGGGTCATGGCAGTGGTTGCCTATTTGAATGAAACAAACAGTTCTCTTCCCTCTCTCTCAGCCATCCTTGCAGGTAAAGGTTTGAGCCATTTAGCCTGAAGGCAACTAGAAAGTAGAGGGCAACAGCAGGTGGTCTCACAGTTAATGTATTGATCCCAGGGATGTATTTGGTAGCCCCGTTGGTCGGAGACAAAAATAAATGCAAAACTCTAAAACTCTTGGTTCAGAGATGATACCTTTTATTAGACAAACTGAGAAATTGCAAAAAAAAATTATCTTTCTTTTCTACCTATATATTTTCTACCTATGGGGACTTGTACCATCTTTAATTTTCCCTCAGCCTGAAAAAGGGTGCGTGTGCCTGAAAGCTTGCAAAGAAAGATAATTTTTTTGCGATTTTTTAGTTGGTCTAATAAAAAGTATCATCTCTGAACCAAGAGTTTTAAAGTTTTGCGTTTCTATATTGATCCCAGACATCTGAGCAATGGTTGGTAACTCTGGATGAAAAAGGGAAGAGGGGGGAAAAAAAGAGCAAATATATAAACTAATCGGAGTCAAAAGACCGTTTAGCGATTAGGGGGGATGATTAGTGAAATGGAGGCACAGATTGGTCTCTATTTAACTGTGATGTCAGAAAACCACTTCAGCCAGATCAAAGAAAATTTAAATGTGGAACTGGCCCCTGTGAGTGATCAAATATGCAAACTGCCAGTGGCCACTGCAGATACGGACTTTCGAGTTGCCAATACAGAGGAAGACATGCGAAGTCAAAAGAAGAGACTTACAGCCCTAAAGTGTCAAGTTAGCACTGGAACATAGTAAAATGAAGGCTTTAGAAAAAGAATTCATGGTTTAGGACTACTAAAAGGGACCAAGGCAAGCATACCATACATGGCTCCCCAGTGTTTTGGAGGTGATAGTCAAATCAAATAGGAAACACTGGTTCAGAGTGCTAGTATGCAACAGTAATACATTAGATCACATCTAGTTATACAACTACAGACAGCAGCCTGTGATTTTTGATGTGGCCAGAAAATTGGAAGAAATAATTGTGGAGAGCAACTGAGTATCCTTTCCTTTAAGATTACAAGATATAGAAGAAGGGGCTGAATTTCCAGAAGTCCTCAAACAGCTCATTGGAGAAACTTTGATTTCCATGAGTAGTTCTAACAATCCAGACAGAATATCAGGGAGGTCAAACTAATATTTTTACACACCAAGAGAAGCCCACCCATTTCTGCTGAGCACCAAATGCGGCAGGCAACAAAATAGGAACTGAGCATGCTCAAGTAGAACTCATCAGAAATTTGCTGAATATTAGGGAGGGGGAATTGTGATGACTTTAAATGCTGCAAAATGCAATGGCCATGCATTGTAAGAAGCATAATGCTTCAGTAACAGGAGATTTTATGGAATGATTTTAAGTTCACTACTACTTAGCAATACTCAATGCATTTTTCAGCAAATAACAGTAAAGGAATTAACATTAGGAAGGTTTATAATTATTTAATATGGCTATCAGAAATATACTCTAAAGTATACAGATAATGTATAAGAAGATACAGCCTGAGGTTGTGTTTTATTTGGGGATGCTATTGAAAGTAATTGCAGGGAAACTGATAGACAAAAACCTACGTAGATACACATAGCTGAGATTAAGTGAGAAAGATGAGGAAATTACACGATAAAGACAATCCAAAATATTACAACATCACTGTGTGGCTCTTATGTCTTTGCTGTAGATGTTCTTTGCCCCCCTTTTATGAGATGCCTGGTATGCCTGGTTAGTAGGCCTGTGCAAAGCGGCATATTTGCTTCAGATTTGGCCAGTTTGGGGGACAGTGATTCGATATGGTGATTCAAATCACTGTCCTGATTTAATTTGGCCGAATCAGCCAGGCCCATCCCCCACCCCTCTTCCAGCCCGACAATGGCTGCCCTGCCTGCCCCAGCTCCCAGCACTTGGGGAAAAAAAGCCCTGGCTCAGCAGCTGCTTCAGGGGGTGGGGGGAATCCCTGCTGCACCCCACTGCCCCATGCTGCATGGGGGGCTCTGCACAAGTCCCTGAATCTCCACCCTCCACTCCCCCAGCCCCCTCATGGGTGCCCCACACGGGCCAGATCCAGCCCATTAAGAGAAAAAAGAAAGTCTGAAGAAACCCCAGACTTACCATTCCTGCCGGCGGGAGGCGATCCCCACTGCCTCCCACCATGTGGGGGGCTCTGCAGGAGTCCCTGAAGCCCTGAGGGTGCACCAGGAACGGTGAGCCTGGGGCTTTTTTCGGCTTTTTTTTCTTAAAGGACCAGAGCCCTGGCAAGCCGGGCAGCCATGGGCGGGCCAGGGGAGTGGCGGGGGAGGTTGAGGGGGCTCATGCAGAGCCCCCCACGCAGTGTGCATGGGGCAGTGGGGATTGCCCCCTGCCCAGCAGCACCCGGTGAGCACCGGGGCTTTTTTTTAAAGTACCGAGCTGAGGCGGGCAAGGACAGGCATGGCAGGGCTGGGGTAGTGGGCGGAGGTCAAGGGGGCTGGCAGGGGTCCTCCATGGTCCCCTCCCCACTCCTCCTCCCCTATTACATACCAGCTCCCTGCTGCAGCCACCAGGGACAGCCCGAATCATCAAAGCTCTCTGAATCTTTAGCAAAGATTCGGAGAGCTTTGAATCAATTAGGATCTTTAAATTGGTCTCCTGATTCTATTCAGATTCAGAGATTCGGCCACCGAATTGGGCCAAATCTCCTCTGAATCGAGTAACCACCCAAAGCTTCACACAGCCCTACTGGTTAGTATTGCCTTGTGTACATCACACTTCCTTTTTGTGTCCATCTTTGTGTCTCTCCTGTGTGTCCCATTTGTGTTCATCCTTTGTGGCTTTTTTATTTAAGGAATCAGGTTTACTTATTAAAAAAAAATCTAAAATAATGGTTCTCAATCTTTTTAGGCTCAAGACACCCATTGTTAGACTCAAGGCATCTGTGGGAAAATGCCAGCTTTTCGTTTTCACTCATTTTTTAATGGAAAAATAATAGAGCAATTTTTTTGTTGCAAAATACTCAGACCGCAACAGGTTAGTGTGTTTTTGGAACTCTGGATTTCTATTTGAAATCTCTGGGTTTATCTTGTAAATCATGTTTGCACACCTAGCATTGCATGGTACTCCACAGCACCCTTGAAAGGATCTCAAGGGACCTCAGGGTACCACAGCACCTGATTGAGGATCTGATTGAGATCTAAAATGTGAATATTTAAAATGTGCTTGTGACTGTTGCTGCTCACGTGGTACAGCCAACTTGGCTGGGCTCTTTTGCTGCTCTCGGGCACTGAACATCATTCTTGGAGTTTCATTACTATGGGAGAAGTGGAGAATGCCAATACAGATTCAAGCCCACTTTCCACCTCACGGAAGCAGAGGAGCAAAAGAAGTGCCAAGCTGCGGCTAATGAAGTTGTTCTGCCCTGGCTCATACCTCATGAACAGTCTGAGCTTGTAGCACTGGCAGTTTGTATGCCACTCTTGCTGTATGGTTGTTGTCTGCTTCAGTGGTTTGGCATGAGTTGAAGGCACCCCTGGCCAGATGCTGTTGTTACTTTCTGGTCAAGGTCAATGTATTAACAGATTGGTTAGCACATGAGCCTAGTGACTGGGACTGTCCCCCCTGTTAAACTCAGGGTCCTTTGTGTGTTTGACTAAACAGACTTGCCAGAGTGCAAGATAATGATTATCATCCAAACAGAAAGAGTACAAAGAGAGGGCAATAGTAGAAAGAGAGAGAGAGACAAGAGGGAACAGGAAAAAGGGAGAGGAAAAGAAGAGAATGGGATGAGGAAAAAATGGGGAGGGCAGGAGTGAGTGATGAAGGTGGGAGAGAGGGGAATCTAGAAAGAAGGACAGGACTGTGCAAAGGGACATGAGACAGGGAGATGGAGGGGGGAAGCCTGGGGAAGGACAGCGCCCAACTGGAGAGAGCGCCTGACACTCCAGACGGCTGGTGCTTTAGACTTCCGCAGAGCAAATGCCTTATCAGTTTTGACAGCTGAAACACAGGGCAAAGACCGTCTCTGTCCTCACCCTGCCTCTTCCTGTCTCCGTCTTTACCCTTCGCTGCCTCCTCTACTTCTCGAAAAGACTAACTGGCTCCTTCCTAGGTATTCTGAGCAGAGGCAGAATTGAAGTAACTTTCCTTGACGAGAGCCGCTGGCCCTGCTTTGGAGATGTCACAACAGATTTTTTCCACGCCATGCTAAATCCTGGCTAATTAATGCTGCATGCTTGACGAGCCATGTCGGCTGCTCTCTGGCTAGGGATCTGAGAGCTGACCTCAGCGTGGGGTGGCAGTCAGACCCTTCTCTCAGCATAGGGCTTTCCCTCTCTTTACTCCTTTCATTCCCAATGTTCCTGCAGCTGGGGTTTCCTTTTCAGGCAATGAATGCTCCCATCCCACTCACTGTCATGACTCCTTCCAATAACAGATGCCCCACCCTTGCCCCAATCAGTATACCTGCCCTCTTCCCTGCAGTGATTTCCCTCCCCCACACCCTCTGCTCCCACCCCACAGTCAACACTCCCACCCATTCCCTACACTGACTCTCCCCCACATAGCCAGTGCCTCTGCCCTGTTCCTTACAAGGATTTCCTCCAACAGACAATTCTCCCATGCTTCCAAGCCAGGGCTCCCCTCACAGCTTGCATTACAATCCCATTCTATACATTGATTTCCTCCTTGCCCTCACATTCATTACTTCCACTCCTGCAGCAATGGCCACCGAGAACGCCTGGAACTGGAACTACTGGTGGAGTCCTGCAGTTCTCATTCCTCATTTTTCTTCCTAGTGACCATTTGCATTCCTTTAACTTCCATATTCAAAAGAGATAGTTATCATTTTTTAGGGATCAGGCAGCTCCCATTCATTTCTGAGGCATTTCTCTGAAGTCTTTGAAGATAAATGTGGCTGTTGGAAGAAGAGGAGTTATCTTACAAATTCAATTATCTCAACAGCTTTATGTCCAAATCCTTTCACAGATCAGGGGTTTCCCTCTGATTTAGCATAGTTCCAGCTTCTGAATCTTCTCTTGCACTCACCCACCCACAACTAAAGGCCACATAATATCCATTTGATGGCTGAGGTAAGCTACCATTTACATCAAGAGGGAACTATCCTCTTCTTTTGAGGAAGGAGATAGATTGAAGGGAAGAGAGCTGAAAACCTGATGCAAAGTTTTTTTCCAGGTCACGCTCTTTGCTTGACTGCCTTTGGATTCCAAAGGCTTTATGAACAAAAAGCAGCAATTATATTTAAAAAAGAAGAGAAACTAGGCAGCTAAGTTGGCATATATAATCAGGCTCACATTCAGTCGTCAGATTGAGCTGTGACCAGGCAAGAACTCCAGAGATCTTGAAGAGAACTTGAGTGCATCTACATGTTCATTAATGCACCGTAGTTACAGCACATTAAGTTAATACTTGGTCAACTAAGTACTAAATCAATGCTCAGTAACTCGCGCTACTGCACAGTACCATCAGCGCATGGGTTTTTAGTGACGCTTACTGTGCAGTAGCTTGTTAGCATGGTTTTTGCCTAGCACGCAACTTATTAGGCTGCTGTGCAGTTAGTATCTTGTGTAGACACATCCCTTGAGAGCTAACAAGGGAGGCAGTCATTTTGACTTTACCTTCACAGGACTCTGTTTCTGTAGGGTCATGTGATCATCATGGTTCCCCAAGCCCCTCCAGATAGCTGGTAATAATCAGATTGTATGTGTCTGGAAGGGGACCTCGCAAAATCATCGGGTCAAGCCCCCCTGCACTAGGCAGGAAAGACGACTGGGGTCAGATGACTCCAGCGAGGTGACCATCCCATCTCTTCTTGAAGATTTCCAGGGTAAGTAATTGCACCGTGTCTGGAGGGAGTTTATTTCACAGTCTGGACACCCTAACTGTGAAGAAGATTTTTGTAGAGTTGAGCCTGAAGCAGTCTCCTGGGAGTTTGTGGCCATTACTCCTGGTTTTCCCCAAGGGTGCCCTGGTGAACAACAGCCTCAGTTGTTCACCGAGCTCCTGATGTACTCACTCCCCTGATGTAGTGGTAAGCTGCTACTAACTCCCCTCTCAGCTGTCTCTTTTTTTTAGGCTGAAGAGGCCAAAGTCCCTCAGCCTCTCTTTGTGTGGTCTGCCTTGCCAGTCTCTGATCATACAGGTGGCTCTTCTCTGGACTCTCAAGTTTTTCCATGTCCTTGTTGAAGTGCAGCACCCAGAACTGGACACAGTACTCCAGCTGCAGTCTCACCAGTACTGAGTACAGTGGGAGAATCACTTCCTTGATTTTCCATAAGATGCATTAGTTGATACATGCCAGAATATTGTTTGCCCTTCTGGCTACAACATTGCACTGAGGGCTCATGTTCATTCGATGGTTGATTATTACCCCTATGTTCCTTTTGGTCATGATGCTAGTCAAATTGGCGCCACCTAATCTGTAGGTATGTTGGCATGGATCCTTTGCAGTGCAGGTGCTGACCCAAACTCCCCCCCTCGTCAGATCAAGAGTTTTCATTTCACTTGGATGTGCCAAGTTTTTTTGCCACAGTGTAGGAGTGTTTAGATCCAAGAATATTGTTCAGGCCCTTTATAGAGGCAAGGATTTGAATTCAAATTTTACAATTCACCCATCATAGCAAGTTTGGGCAGAGTCCACTGCATCAACTAGTCTCCACCATGACATTCCAACTTCTGTCATCGTTTGACTCCCACTGGTGGTAGTATGTTGATGTCGGGTGAATGATGGCAAATGCCATGAGACTCTCAAACACTTGCATGGAAAACATGAGCCTTGTTTCCTAACAGCCAGCCTTTTCCTACCTGCTCATTTTCTGTGACCTCTGTGCTGGTCTCCATGGCAACCTTCCCTACTGACACACATGGAAAATTATGACATCAGGTGATGCATGCTTCCAGTGCAGCCTAACTTCCCCGTGTCCTGGGTACATCTACAAGACATGGTCTCAGGAGGGGAAGGATGTGAAAGCAAAATCAGAATTGGGAATTCCTGGGGCACTGCAGCTGCCCAAGGGGACCATCTAAGTCTCTGAAAGATCACATTTCCAAAGGGAAGGGAATTGAAAGTAAATTGTCTCCGCATTGTCTGCATAGACAGCAGGTTCCTTCACAGGATAGTTTCCACCTTGATTTTGTGAGTGTATGGCACCTCTTTGTCAAGAGGACACACCAGACAGCAATGTAAGGAGATGCCAGAGCTATGGATAGGTGAGGACTGGACTGAAGAGATCTATTCATGGTACCAGTTCCAAGGCAGAAGTGGGAGTGTCTGAAGCAAAGGGGATTGCTTAATTGTTTGATATGGATGTTGTAGAGGGTCCATGTTGTACCAGATACCATCTTGCTAGTCCCAGCAGACATAACAACAGCGCTCAGGCTACAGATCCGGTCACAGTATATGCATATCTTGCATTTTTCCACAGCCTTAGTTAGCACCAGAGATCCTCACGAAGTATTGCCATGTGATGCTTCTCTGAAGCAAACCAAAATCTCTAGTTAAACTAGTAGGCTAGAGCTCATTGTTTTAGAAGGTGGCCTCTACAAATTTAACACTCCCAAGTATGAAAGGTCAAATTTTCTTATAAAAGAATGATCCCAGTGACTGTTCCTAGAGAAGCCATTGTTGTTTTTGGTGTTATCTGGCTTGGAACTGACCATCCTAGAATCTTGCAGCTAATGAGAGACCTACTGCGACAGATCCTCACATCTAGGATTTCCAAGTTTCCACAATGCTAACACTCTTGAGTCTTGGAGTGCAACTGCAGCAGGCACAGAACTCCTAAATGGTTTGGGAGAAAATTCAGTTTTAGTAGTATAGGAACTATGGCACATAATTGATAAGCTCTGGTTCTATCCAGCAAAGGGTAATAGAGTACACATAGTCAATAGTCTGTTCATTATAACACTGAGCCTTTTCTGCTCTGCTCAGTGATGGCAACTGGCATTTGTAAGGACTTTTATCTAGACACTTGTAGTTCACCAAAGGCCATCTTTCCACACTGTAGAGTTTTATAGTCATGTCATTTTTTTATCTGGCATTGGGTAAAGTTGTTTTGAATTGTTCCATTGTTGCTCTTATAGGAAGCTACTAGCAAATTGCCCATCAAGAATGATGGGAGCAGGGGATGGGGGTGGCAGGGATGGAGCCCCATATCTGGACCCGCACCCCCCTCTCCCCAGCACTCCTCATCCAACCCCACTCCTCCCCTGCTTTGGGTCCAATCCCTCCTACCACATAGGGTCCGACCCCGCTCCCGCCCTCCCTCCCC
>NW_017728931.1:52807615-52870319 GCF_001723895.1 Crocodylus porosus
CTCCCCTGCTTTGGGTCCAATCCCTCCTACCACACACTTTGGGTCCTACCCTGCTTCTCCCCTCCCCCCTGCCGCTTTGGTCCAGCCCTGCTCCCCCGCTTCCCTCTTACTGCTTCAGACTGGCTCCACTTACCCCTTTCTCCCCACTGCTTCAGTCCAGCCCCACTCCACCTCCACCTGCCCCACGGCTTCAGGTCCAGCCCCGCTCCCCCCACTCCCCACCGCTTTGGGTTCAGCACTGCTCCACCCCTACCATCATGCTGCTTCAGTCCAGCCCTGCTCCACCCCCCACTGCTTTGGGTCTGACCCCGCTCCCCCCCATCACTTTGGGTCCAGCCCCTCACCTCCAGCTATGCTCCCCCTTCCCCCCTGCTACTTCAGTTTGGCCCAACTTTCCCCTCCCCTCCCCATCGCTTCAGGTCTGCCTGGCCTGTGTCCATGTGCTTCTCCACTCCCCTCCCTTTGTGTTCTGGGGGGCGTCCAGGCCGGGCAGTGGGGGGACACTGCCACTGTGATTCCACCCCTTCATCCTCAGGCAGGGAGGTGGGGGGAAGCCCCACTGCTCAGACGGCTAGGGCATGTTCCTCTTTGCCAAACTTCCCTGGCAGCAGTGCAAACTTGAGCCCGCGCAGCCCAGGCTGTCCAGCCAATCACCACCCACCCTCTCAGCAGCGCATGTGCAGTTGGCCAGAAGCGTCATGGACAGACAGACCTGTGTCTGTATGTCTCCTGTGTCAGGAGGCCTGTGTGTGTATGTCTTCATGCTCATGCTTGCATATCTGAGAGCCTATGTGTGTGTGATACTGTTCTGTACCTATCCTCATCTTTTAATCATAGCTCCAACACTCACACTTGCTGTGGGTTGCTTGCATCTATCCAGTGGGTTTTTGTTGGGTGTTTTTTAAATATGAGTATTTTGATTACCTGCAAAAAAAAATCCCTTCCCTCTGTCTCTGTGTCTTTCTTGGTGTTCAGTGCACATGGAGATGACAGGGAGATAGATCAGCACTGCTGTATTTCAGGAAAAGAATTATTTCACTCAGTTACTCTAAAAGTGTAACAGAGAATGGAGTGATGGGAAAGAGAAAGAGAGAGAGAGAAAGTGAGAGGATAATCACAACATCTCGACAGGTTTACCCTATTGTGTTTGAAAATCTATCACTCACACAAGTCTCTTTGTGAAAGGTGAAGACAGCTAACTAGACACATGCTTTTCCTGTCCTTTTAGGGGGAGTTGAAGTGATGGAATATAGGGACCAATGTTTGGATACCAGAGCCCTGGAGGAGGTAGGAGTCACAGCACTGTAAAGAGTTGAAGCAAGTAGCCTTGGTGTTTAAATATAAAATGAACTTGGTGCTGGAGGAAGCTGCTGGATAGAATGAAGGTCTCCAGATCTAAGTATAGCATGATAAGCAGATGTATCTGTTTTTTAAATAGGTACAGTAGCAGAAAGATTATGTCTTCCACCTAGTGTTGGTCCACCTTGAAAGAGCAAAAGGATGTCCATTTTACATAGTCTTGTGATTAATGTTTAAGGGAAGGGATTCAGGCCTAGATTTTATTCTGGACTGTGCCACTGACTTATTGTGCAGCCCTTCAGCAAGTCATTTAATCTCTCTTTGTTTCGTTTTCTCTTATGCAATGTAAAGGTGTTGATACTTGCCTACTTCCCTGTGGGCTCGCAGCCTCATTTCATTAAATTGTGTAAAATGCTTTTGAGATCCTCAGTCAGAAGTTCTATGGACATATTATGAGGGTCATTATTATTGCATTTCTGTCAACTCATTAAAAAGAGAAATTAATGTTTCTATAATGGTTGTCTAACAGGTAGGGAAGTATTAAGCCAGGGAACACAGTGCCAGGCCAGTAGGGGTGTGTGAAACAGGGCGTATTTGAGTTGGATTTGGATTTGGCCGAAATCGGGGACAGTGATTCGATTCGACCGAATCTGAATCTGAAGATTCGATGCTGATTCAGAGAATCAGCAATTTGGACAAAGACACAGCTTTAAATGCTTTTTCTACATAACTCGAGGTACCAGCATGGCTTGTGAGTGCTGTAATGCTGGGGCAAATGGAGCATCCCACAGGAGCACAGGAGCCCCACCCATGTGTTCAGCAGTGAACCTGGAAGTGGGCCAGAAGTACTTCTGGTCCACTTCTGGGTCCACCAGGGAGCACGTGGGGCCTCCCCATGCTGCCGTGGCTCAGCGATCAGCTGTGGGGGGACCCTCCCCCCCCCAGATCCAGGAGGCACCAGTCGCCAAGCCAGGGTGGTGCGGGGGGGCTCCAAGTGTGCTCTCTGGTGGACCCAAAAGTGGACCAGAAGTGATTCTGGTCCAGTTCTGGGTCTGCTACCAAGCATGCTGAGGAGCCCCCCGCACTCCTATGGGATGCTCCATGTGCCCCAGCGTTGCAGCATTCACAAGCCACCTGCTACCTTGAGGTATGTAGAAAAAACATTTAAAGCTGTGTCTATGTCTGAATCGCTGAATCTTTCCGAATCTCTTTGACTTGATTTAGAGGGTTCTGATTTGATTTGGAGAGATTAAAGGGTCCTCTGATTCAATTCGGATTCAGAGATTCAGCCACTGAATTGGGCCGAATCTCTGCTGAATTGAATCAGGGACCGAAGTGTCGCACAGCCCTACAGACCAGTGTTTCAGCCTACATCTGTCTTCTTCAAAGGCAAGAGGGAGGCTATCTAGGGAGAGTTGTTACTGGATGTGCTGCCAGGTTTAAAAAGCTAAGACTCCATATATAAGAATACCCCTTTTAGGACAGTGTCCAACAGGAGCAACTTACAGCTGAGATATGCTGACCATCATTGCTGTGCATGGGCCTTGCCTACTGCCATAATGTATGCTGTGGAAATCAGTGGGCTACACATGCACACACAGTAAGCTGGAAGAGGGGAGTCAACTCTGCTCTGGTGTGTTCAGCTGCCAGGTGGTGTCTTGTCCATGTCTCTCTGTAAGCTTCACCTTGAGGGGAGTGGGTTGTTTCTCTCACTGTTGTCTTTTGAAATCTAGCATGGCCCTTTCCCCTTGTGACAGTCACAGCAGGTAAGTGCCAGGCTGGGTTCAACACAGCCTCCTTGGCTGGATGCTAATGGCTTATCATTGCTGCTCCGTACCTCATTTCCATTCTAATAAAGGGCTGGCTTTTCAACCTTGGGGTTCTGGGGACTTGAGTTCAGCTCTTGTAGAGCCTTCAACAGACTGCAGCTCTCTTTTTACAGTTTCCAGAGACTCACGCTTCATTTTTCAGGGCTTATCTTGTCACCAGAAACCCTTAAGTAAAAATGCAGTCTGAGATTTGCAAAGCCAGGTGTCATTCATTTCTCCTGCCTTTCCAGACTCAGTGGGGAGTATGCCAGAAGATTATCAATGTATAAGGGGCTCATTGGCTCACTGGTAACCCCTTTTTTATTGCTTTCCCCCACAAAATTGCAGGACAGCCTGGTGGAGAAGAACTGATGCATTGGAGGGTTTTGTCTTTGCACTGACTATGTGAACAATCCTGCTGTCTCATCTCCAGTGCACTTCACTTCCTTCTGCTAGTGCCACATGCATATTTTGATCCAGGTTGCTGATTGTCTTAAACTCATTTTGTGTCTCTCCTTTTTCAGGATGGTGGAATATTCCCTGGACCTCCAAAACATTAACTTGTCTGCAATCCGTACTGTTCGTGTCCTGAGGCCCCTCAAAGCTATCAACCGTGTGCCCAGTAAGTCATTCTTCCCTCCAACATGTACCCCATTTCATCTGTAGTTTTCCTTTATCTGTGTCTTTTTTTTATCTATCACTCTTTGCATCTCTTCCCACACTGCCTTATTCCACGCTGAATAGACCAATTAACCAATAAGTCACATACGTAGGTTTGTGTGGGTGAATGTGTCCCAGCTTTTGGACCCTTGTGTGGCTCAAGAACTCATCATACTGATCCTCGTACCTCTGTTACCAAATCCCACCTGGCTTCAAGCTGAGGTGAATACTGAAGAGCTCTGGGGTGCTGAGAGATGGTACACCCTTTACCTTTAAGCCATTAGTTCCAGTCCAGGTGTAGACTAAGTTCTACGTGTGTGAGGATATGGACAGCTCAAGAAATTGTACTGAAAGTGTTGGAGGATGTCTGTACTGTGCCATCAGCTGCTGTATGGTAACAGCTCTATCTAGCTGTTGGTGGAAACTAAACTGCAGTAGTCTATCCCTGAATAAAATAACTGCTAATTTCCAGCAGTGTGGCTTCCATGTACTGTGGAATAGAGCATACACATGAAAGAGTTATCATGGAACAGATGACAAGCAGTAGACCCTTTCTCCCACACATATTTAACTCAGTATAATTTCAGTTCTCACCCTAGCTCTTCATTTTATCTCCAAGACTCCTTGCCAACCCGCCCCCCAAAAGCCTTTTCTAAAAGGGACCGAGCTGGGTTGTGGGGAATGTGTGAACAGTAAAGTCATGCGAAGTATCATCCTGCCCAGTATCACCTCATTGCATGCCAAAGAGCAGGAGCTGAAAGTTGCGCAGTAAAGCAAATAGGTATTTTTTATTTCTTACATAAAAATATGGAAGAAAGGCGACTGGCTATAGCCTCCTGGAGGGAGGTGTGTGGGATGTATGAGCCAAGGTGGCTTCTTGGAAGCGGTGGGTCACCTTCAACGTAATTCTTCAGTTTCCTTTAATCTAAAAATAAATCAGCCCAGCTCTGCTTAGAGGTGAACGATGTTCAGATTCTCTCTCTTCTTCAGCCCATGCTTTTGCCTCCCATCTTGTCCTGGCTTTCACCTCCACAGCTCTGTGTGCATGCCTGTGTATGTGAGTCATCCTATGAGGAGCACAGGGGATTGAACTGCCAGACTGATGAGCTGAACATGAATCTGAACGCACAAGCAGCTTTCCACAGAGTGCTGTCACAGTTTAGCAGTCCTCAACTCGTTTGGTTCAAATCCAAAAGTTGGACCCACCCCAGGTTTTAATTTCACTGCGGAGGGGAGAATCTATGAAACTATGAAATGTCACAGGAGGGGTGCCCTGAAGAGCAGAGGTAGCCATGTATGCCCAGTACACAGGTAACGCTGCTCTCTCACTTTTCAGTGAAACAGTAACCATTGGAATCAGTGGATTCTGATCTTTGCCATATGACAAAGCCCTTGCCTTTTGTAACTCTGGCTCATTTCACACAACAGGCTGTGAAGTATAGAGGAGCCTTTTAGCTGTACTTCACTATTGTATTACTCCCAGCTTCTAATTCTTACCCCTCAGTTCCTCAGTCCCTTGGAACTACTTTTTCAATTTGATGTTTCTATTTGAACCCATTTCAGTAAATAAGGATTGCTGATGCCATTTGGCTGTAGGAAGTGTTGGTGTAGACAGCAGAGGTTTCAACTGGGGAGATAGATTGGCTGTAGTGGGCCACTTTTGTGCCATTGAGATTAGTGGATTCATACCAGCAATGAATTTGCTCCAGTGCATCTATTTGGTATAGGTGTCTGTTCCCTACTTAGCCTCAGGAGCTGCCATGCATGGCACCATGAAACTTTCAGTATTTCTTCCTTTCCTTCCCAAGCTTTTATACTTAAGTTTCCTTCTTCACTATCCAGCAGGAAGTTCCTTTCCTCTTCCTCCCAACCTTCCCTGTTCTCACTTTTATCAGGCCATAGGCCACGACCTCATTATGGTTTTCCTAACTCTATCCTATCCTAGCCCATACCTCAGTGGCTACAATACCCCTGCAGGGCCAGACAATGCTTGCTTATGGTGGGGGCAGACTAGAAATTAAATTAAAAGAAACCAGGTGATGGGATCTTTTGTGAGGACATGTATCAAGGAAACTTCAGGTACTTAGCCCAGCAGTCACCAAGGCTAGACAGGTAAAAATGCAAGGCCTCATGTTAATCTCATCAGCACCAATTCCACTAGTGCCAATGCAGTTACACTTGGGGAAAAGCAGGACTAGTGAAATCAGAATCAGAACCGCAAAGACTCAATTTACAGAGCACCAGGCCAGAAGTGGTGTTTCTTCATCTAGTCTGCTCTCCTATGGAAAACAAGACCATAGAATTTCACCTGGTTCCTCTTGTATGGAATCCATTAACTAGCCACATGGCTGCCTCTAGAAATCACTCCATAACATTGATCTCCTTTCTCAATTCTATCAGTCTCCATGAGATCCCCTCAGTATCTGCATAGAGCTGAGTCTGTTTTAATTTCTGTTTTGCTATTATGCTGTTATAGCTCCCTGTCTACATAACAAAACGCCTCTTCATCCAAAACTACTTCACATAAAACCACATATTTATTAATTGAAAAAAATAATTCAAATTCCCTGGGAGAAGAATGCTGTGCTGTGGACTCTAAACTGGCTAGAAGGCTGTAATCAATGATAATAAGTGGGAATGTGCTGAGTTAGGAAGAGGTATCCACTGAAGTATGGTGTTTTGCACTGACAGGACCTTTGGTTACAAGTTGTATGTAACATTTGTTTAAAAATCTTCATGATCTGGAGGAAGGAACAAGGTCTATCATTGGAGGAACTGCAGATACTAGTGGGAACAAAGGAATAATATAAAAGGGAAGCAGAACGAACAGAGATGTGGAGACTTAAGTAAGAAACTTGTGGGAAGACGGGAATGTGGCAGAGCACAGGTTGTGCACTTTACAGGGTCTGAGCAGGCAGCAAGCAGCCTGCAGGTGGGAGCAGGCCCAATCAGGCAGTCACATGTTAGGCAGGAGGCTGGGAGCCTGGGTCTGGGTCTAGGCCCCAAGAGTGGAGCTAGCCGTTGCTGCAGGTGGCTGAAGGAACAACATCACACAGCCAGCTGCTGCTCCCAGAACAGCTTGGAGGTCAGGGTAGGAGCTATGGGGATGGAGGAGGTTTCTGATCATAGGGCATGACCTAAAACTATACCCTGATGGTGTGATGGGGCTGTCTGTGGCAGGGCAGTCCCCAGGAAATGCCACACCTGTGCTTCCCCAGTGAAGGGCAGTTGTGGGGAGGCAGAAAGCCTTAGCTCCCATTGCTTTATGGGTGACCCTGTGGAGGAGAGAGGCTAAGGCAGCGCAGCTCGGCAGAAAAGCCCAGGCCTACTGAGTGAGGCCTGAGGCACAAGGGGCATTAGGCCCAGAAACCCAGTGAGGGAGCTCGGTGTTAAGGCCCCAGTGAAGGGCAGGATATTGAAGCCCCAGTGTGAGGGTGTGGGAGGATGTCCCAGTGTGGGGGTATGGGGGCCCAGATAGATCTGAGGATGCCCAAGGCCAAGTTAGGGCCAGGTGAGGCCAAGTGTGGCCCATCTAAGGGGCCGGGGAAGTCTGTGGATATGGATGCCATCTGCAAGGCATGGGACACAGTATAAGGGAAAGTTTCACCCTTGGCATCAGGGCAATTAAATGGGCGGCTTCCCATCTGGAAACAAATTACATCAAAGGCGAGGCAGGTGTGTGGACAGTCCTAGACAGGTGGGTGGGCCAGCATCTGGACTGGCCCTGGGATGGCCTACTTGTTACAGGGAACAATATGAAAATGACATCCAAAGTAAGGGAGAAATCTAGGAAACAGTAATAGCAAAAGGGAGACTGGACTATATTAAAAAACTGGCCATATTTTTAAAGTCCTCAGTTTTCCCTTACACACCTGAATGAGGGCCTGTACACTGTCATGGGTAGCTTTTGGGCTGAGCAGAGCTAGGTATGTTCCGTCAGGCACCATGAGCCGAGCACTTTTACTTTCACTGGTGGCCTTAGCTAAGGACCCACTGTTCAAGGTCCTCACCTCTGTTGCAGCCAGAACAGTCTATAGTGCTACAAGGCCTCCCTGCATTGGCCAGAAATGCAAAAGAAACAAATTTCAACCAATAATCTGCCAGTTAACTTTTTCACTGGCTCCATGTCTCTGGCTTGCTAGGCTTTTCCTGGGCTTCATTTCCCCATCATGTCTTATCTTTCAGAGGCCTTGAAGAGAGCTCGGGTGGCTTCCGCGCAAACAAAATAGACAAAAGAGAAGCCTTGCTTGCAGTTGCTTGACCTCTGCTGACCCCAGGCTCAGAGCAGCTGTATTTTCTGCTGGTGCTGCACCCAGAGGCTGCTTTCAGTGTCTTTTATTTTCCTCCCATAGTGGTTCATGTGGGCTGGCTCTTCCTCATTCCCCACCCTGGGTTAGCTCTCTTCCTGGGAATCTTGCTGTGTTCCCAGACCTGGACTCAGCTTCTGGTGAGTCTCTCCGGGTCTGGGGTGGTCATGGGGAGTGTTTCCAGGATGTGAGGCTGTTTGGGCTCCTCCACACTCATAGTAACAGGGCGGTGCCCTTTTATACACTTCCCCCTTCTGGGCCCCAGTGCACCTCTCCCAGAGGTCGATGAGTCTGACTCTTCACCCTTCCTCAACAAAAAGTTGGCATTGTGGTGTATTCTCCCTCTCTGATGCCCTATAGAAAAATTAAAATTTTGTAAGCACAGGCTCCACTGCGTTAACCTTGGGTTTTCTGACCTCACTTTATTTAATGATTGCAGTGGTGCGTGGTCTGTCACCACTGTAAACTTATGACCCATCAAATAATAATAGAAACTCTTTATTGCCCATTTCATTGCTAGACATTCTTTCAATTGTGGCATATGCCCACTCCTGAGGCTGTAGTTTCCAACTAATGTAAGCCACTGGATGCTCCCCTGCATCCTCTGGCTGGGACACCACTGCGCCCAGTGCCACATTAAAGGCATCTGTGCATAAGACGAAACGTTTCGTGAAGTCTGACATGTACACTGCTGGCTGGGTACATAGGCTTCTTTGACTCTCCAAAATGCATGCTCCATCTCAGGCATCCAGCTGATCTTGTCCAGGGCCATATCCTTACTCTGTTCTGACAACAATGTGGTAATGTCTGAGAACCTGGACACTGGACACCAATAATAATTGGCAAATGCTAAAAATCACTGCATCCTTTTTTTTTGTTTGCAGGGGTGTATGCTCTCATAGTGCTTGGACTTTATCTATTAGTGGCCAGATTTACTTTTAGCGTATGCATAATCCTAAGTAGTGGGTCTCTTTGACATACAGTGCATTGTTTTGGGTTTGCTGTAAGCCCCACAGATTGCAGTTCCTGAAATATGGCATTAAGGGGCTGCAGATGTTCCTCCCATGATCCTGAATAAACCACTACATCATCAATATAGGCTGCCATGTACTCCTGATGAGGAGCTAGCACCCTACCCATCAGTCTTTGAAATGTTGCAGCAGTCCCACTCAGACCAAAGGGCACACGCACAAATTCGTATAACCCCCAAGGCGTGGGAAAGGCAGTTTTCTCCTGAGAGCACTCTTCCAGTGGTATTTGCTAGTACCCTTTTGATAGATCAGGATCCAAGGCCAGCATCTGTTTCACCTCCATCCGAACCACCTCTTGTAATTTTTGCGGGATCATTTTCCAGCCTTCTCGGACCACCTGCCCCAGTGGCATCTGTATCTGATGTTTGACTAAGATGGTCTTCCCTGGGCAAGTCATAAACACCTTTGAGAAGGCCTGCACTATTTGCGTTAATTGTTGCTGCTGGAGTGCAGTTAGCTGCTGTGCCAACCCCATGGCCTCCAACATGCTTATGTCAACTGTTTCTGGACTGAGCTCCTGTTGCTCCGGGCCTGTGGCAACAAAGAGAGATTTCCTATCGACGCACTTTAGCAAGTTTACGTGATAAATTTGCCATGTCTTTCACCTGCCCAGCTGCCATATTTTATAATCTACCAGGCCTGTTCTTCAGATTACTTCATATGGCCCTTGCCATCGGGCTGGGAATTTAGATGTTTCATCCAGCAACAGGACTAACACTGTTGCCTTTCATAAATTGCTTCTCATATGCCCTGCAGTTATATCTGGCTGCCTCCTGTTCCTGAGCCTCTTGTAGGTTTTCCCTTGCTATAAACCATGCTGTCTTCAGTCTCTCCCTCTACAAGACATGGGCCATGGGGCTGCAAGCAGAGCCTTCCTATGTTTTCCATCCCTCCTTATCCAGGTCTCTAACAATCCCTGTAGGTGATGACATACAACAATTCAAAGGGGGAAAATCCCATGACACTCTGTGGAGCTTTGCGGTATGCAAACATCACAGGTCCAAGCAGCTTGTCCCACCACTGGGTGTCCTGCCAGCTACTTTTTTGAACATACTTTTTAAAGTGTGGTTGAACTGCTTGACCAAGCCATCCATTTGCAGGTGATAAACAGAAATTCACAAGTGTCAGATCCACAGGGTCTAACATACGCTCTTAAAAACTTAAGCCATAAAATTATTTCCTTCGTCAGTTAAAATCTCCTTTAGAAGACCTACCTTGAGAAAAAATTGCAACAGCTCTTCTGCTACCTTTTCTGCACTTGCTGACCTCAGGGGTATTGTTTCTGGGTACCAGGTGGTATAATTAAGCAGTACTAGACTGAATGGGTACTCAGTGGCACTCCGTGGCAATGGGCCAATGATAGCTACTGCCACCCTTTCAAATGGTTCCTCCATTAGCAGCAGGGCCACCATGCTGGGCAAGCTGGCACTCAGGGCAGGATCAACAAAACCAGCCTACTTTCTACATAATCCCTGACCAAAAGAATCAGTCCTCTAGCCACTTGGAAGTTGTATCTTCCCCTAAGTTTCCTCCCATAGGGAGCTCATGTGCCAGTCACATTAAGGCCCTCTGGTATCTCTTCAGAACTAACAGCTGTGCAACCTCAATCCCAGGCCCACCTTTATCAATACGGTAGAGCAAATCCTGTCTTACCTCAAAGCAAGGTACCGTATGAACCAAGTTGGGCTGCACAACTTCATCTTTGACTTTGGCCAGACCTCCTTCATGCATATGCTGGAACTTATTTTTGAGTGTCTGCTTGACAGTGAATCGGCTAGTTTCTAGCTCTGGGCTGATGTCATCTTCTCTCATTCTTGGGTACCCTTCTCCTTCCTTGGGATCCTCGAGAGGTAAATTCCCCCAGGAGCTCTTCTATCTTGGGCTTGAAAGGAGGTTTGGTCCCTTTAACTGGAGTACTTAACAGCTCTTGGAGACATGGCTAGTAGGGCTGTGTGAAGATATGGTTCCTGATTTGATTCAGCGGAGATTTGGCCCAATTCGGTGGCTGAATCCGAATCGAATCAGAAGCCCCTTTAATCTCTCCAAATCAAATTGGAACTCTCTGAATCGATTCAGAAAGATTCAGAGATTCAGAAAGATTCGGAGATTAGGACATAGAGACAGCTTTAAACATTTTTTCTACATACCTCTAGGTGCCAGGGGGCTCATGAGTGCTGCAATCCTGGGGTGCGCTCGGCAACAGACCCAGAAGTGGAGCAGAAGCACTTCTGGTCCACTTCTGAGTACGCTGGTGAGCGTGCTCCCGCCCCCACACACACACGCCCTCCCAGCTTGGTGACTGGTGTCTCCTGGGTTTGGGGAGGGACACCTGGGGTCCCCCTGCGGCCGATCACTGAGCCAGGGAACTGTGGGGGGGGGGGCAGTGCACTCCCTGGCGGACCCAGAAGTGGACCGGAAGTACTTCTGGGTTCGCCACCAAACATATGGAGGGCCCCCCCACTCTCCTGTGGGATGGCCGCGCTAGTATCTCAAGGTATATAGAAAAAACTTTTAAAGCTGTGTCTATGTCTGAATTGCTGATTCTCTGAATCAGCATTGAATCTTCAGATTCGGATTTGGCTGAATTGACTTGGGGACAGTGATCCGAATCAACTGATCACGCAGTGTCACCCATGGAACAAGTTTTGCTTGTCCGCAGCTTGAGGGGCAGTTCTCCCCAAACCCCTGCACCGATCTTCGTGAAACTTGTCAGGCTTTGTGGCCTCAGCAAGAGCTACCACCATTGCAGTTTTGACCCCCCTGTGTTGTAACACATAGCTGTGACAGGAGTTTGGCTTTCAAGAATTTGGGGTACAGTTTCCTCCAAACCCCTGCACTGATCTTCTTGAAACTTTGCAGGACTCATCCTTTCGGCAGAGTCTACCATCCCTGAAAGTTTCATCCAAATCGGACCAAAAAAGAGAAAGTTATAGATATTTATTTGTTTCTCCATTATACCCTATGGCTGGATCTCCAAGGCGGCTCCTAAGCTCTTCGGGAAGCTCCCAACTGCTTTGGGAAGCCGAACAAGGCCAGCGCTTCAACCTGGATGTGCTGTTTTGGACCCCGAAGTGTCCAAAGCTGCTCCAGATCCGAAGCTCTGTCCGAAGCCTCACACAGCCCTAGAGTGCCTTCCCCATCAATAATAGCTCCAGTTGTGGTGTCTAGGTCTCTTCTGGTCACTGACCTTGGTTTACCATCCACTTGAACGCCTCTAAAAAAAAATATTGGGGTCATCCCCCTTGATCATATGTGGCATTGCCATGGCTCCAGCTCCCCCCAAGAGATTCCCGGCAGCAGCCTTGAGGGTCTGGATTATCACCTGCTAGTTCTCTTCTACCACTAGCTGTACAGCTTGGTGCTTTGCACCTGCATTCATAGCATCCCCATCATTGGAGCTCTCTACTGCTTTGGCTGCTGCTGGGCCAGCAGCTGCAGTATCTGCTCTGTTTTTTCCCCCTCTTTTTCTCTCACTGACCTTCTTACCCACCTTGCTGTGCCCTCAGCAAAAAATAATAATAATAATAATAATAAAATCCCAGCTAGGAACCAATGTACACTATTATGGGTAGCTTTCAGGCAGAGCAGAACTAGGCATGTTTCTTCAGGCAGCCCAAGCCAACCACTTTTACTTTTTACTGCTGGCTTTAGCTAAGGACCCTCTGTTCAGGGTCTTCACCTCTGCTGCAGCCGAGTTAGTCTATAGCGCCACAAGGCCACCCTGCGTTTGTAAGAAATGCAAAAGAAACAGAGTTCAACAAATGAACTGCCAGTTAACTTTTTCACTGGCTCCATGTCTCTGGCCTGCTAGGCTTTTCCCGGTCTTTACTCCCCCATCATGTCTTATCTTTCAGAGGCTTTGCAGAGATCCCAGGAAGTTTCTGTGCAAACAAAATAAAGGAGAACGAAGCCTTGCTCCCAACCTCTCTCAGCAACTGCTTGACCTCCACTGACCCTAGGCTCAGGGCAACTGCCTTCTCTGCCTCTGCTACGGCTACCCCCAGAGGGTGCTTTGAGCATCTTTTATTCCCCTCCGCCCCATCAGTTCACAGTTTGCGTGGGCTGGCTCTTCCTCATTCCTCACCCTGGGTTAGCTCCCTTACTGGGAAGCTTGCTATGTTCCTGACCTGGATCCTCAGCCTTAAGTGAGTCCCCCCAGGTCTGGGCTGGGCGTGGGGAATATTTCCAGGGTGTGGGGTCATATGCGCTCCTCCACACCAATAGTAACAGGGCCAGGCTGTGTTAGAGGGTCATATTTACAAAAAGGCTCTGAACATGAAACGCACCAAACAGGCTGAACTCTTTTAAAGATTTCTTGCTTTCCAAGAGTTTTCTTTTGAAAAATCTTTCCTACCCCTTAAACATCTCATTTCCTTCAAGGTCTTCTTGAGAACGAGCTGCTTTGAAAGTCTGTTCCCAATCACATTTTGGAAATTCCTAGGCCTGGGAAAGAGAACAGGCATCAAGTGAGAGATGATTTCACAAAGTGGAGTGGCAGCACAAAAGGCTGTTTATAACTTTAGGGTTTCATAGTCATCACAGTTCAGAAAAGTAATAGTCCCTCTTTTTACATGGCCATATCTAGGATGTTATGTTCAGATCATAGCTACTTCTTGTCAGAAAGATCATCGGAAAGCAGCCAAAATGATCAGGGAGTTGCAGTGATTGATTTATAAAAGAAGATTGTACAATAGTGAAATATGTTTAGCTTGATTCAACAATGTCTAAGGGAGAATGGACATGATGTCCAGAAATCACTGAAAAGTATCAACACCAAAAGAGAGGAAGTTTTCTGTGTCACATTGGCTGTAACTGCAAGTGATGTGAGGGAAATTCAGGATGAATGTAGGGAAGCACTTCCTCCCAGTGAGTTCAGAGCATTGGAGTAGTCTCACAAGGAAAGTGGTAGAAACCATATTAGTTGCACATGTTATGGTACATGCTTTTAAAATAGTGAATGCCAAAAGATAAAATAGATCAAGGGTTTCTGTTCTTCCTATCTCATCCCACAGGAGCAAGGGGGATGTTCAGTGACAAATAAAAGTGATGAATTCAAAACTGATACAGGGAAATACTTTTGCATGCAGCACAGAATCAGTTTGTGGAACTCATTGCCATAGGATGTCATTGGGCAAACATTTTGGCAAGATTCAGAAGGGGTTTGAACATTTGTGCACAATAACAAGAATATCCTGAGGTATTGTAGTTAATGCCATTATGCGTTTTTGGATTTGTTATCAAACTCAGTGCTTCAGGATATTTGTCAGAATGTTTGAGCTAGTTTGTTTATTTAGTGTATGCAGTTTCAGCAAATTGTTTCAGCCATCTTAAGGTGATGTTATTACCAGTGTGAAGAACTTGAAGGCCACCAGGTAGCATAATAAATGGGCACGGGTCAACAATGTGGTCTGTAGTTTGAACTTGTTCACAAAGGCATTTCTTATCATTGTGAGGGCCCCATTGGTGTAGGTTTGAGACCCAGCAAAAATGGTTGAGAAATGCCCAATAATGGCATGGCCAGTTAAATCATGGTTGATTGATTGTAGGGTCAGGGATGATGTGGTGATTGATTGGTGTTTGTGCTGACCATTCTTCATGCCATCGAGTAAGTAAGGAAAAGTCAAAGGATTTTGAGAGGGTGGACCATATTGGGTGTCTTGAGGGGAGCTGAGCTGTTGGTGGGTGGAATATGTGCACTGGCAGTGTAGGATTATCATGGAGTCTGGCTCTTAAGTTTACTTCAGCATTTGTGTGGCAGAGATAAGGGGAAGCAATGGTACTGAGGACTAGTGACAATGGGAGTAGAGTAGGGCACAATGTGCCAGACACAAGATGCATTATAGCATGCAGTTGGGTGTCCACTAGTTTGCTGTGTGATGAATGAGCCCATACAGGGGAACTAGTGGACGTGGAGGATAAAGAGATTTCATGCATCTTCCTCTGAACATCTTGTACTGGTCACTGCCAGAGACAGCAGCCTGGAGCACATTGCCCACAGATTTACCCGTTTCACAGTTCCTATGTCCTTGAGTAATTCTGAAACCAGACAGGATACTAGGAGTGCCCCCCTGCCCCTCATACCTTGCCCCCACCTTCAGAGGCAAAGCTATAAATTTTGGTGCCCTGGGAAAAACTTCAGGCAATACCATGGTGATGGCTGAGGGCTTTATCACATCCAGAGCACCTCTGCATTCCCCCTGGCTTCAGCTGGCCCTTGAAGCTAGGTGGAATAGCCTTGCACCACCTGGGCATAGGAGGGTCTTACCTCCTCCAGGGACTCAAAGCCCCTGATGATCCTGCTGTGTTCCTGCACCTGGTTCAAGCAGTGCGGAGCTTTTCCAACTTGGTTTCTTGGACTGTATGGCACAGAGCTGCTCCTTCTGTGTTCCAGCATACAGCTCCTACAGTTTGGGCTTCTCCAGCATGGATCCCATGGCCAAGCGGGTAGGGGCAGGGTTGCTCTAGATGAGGCAGACTCTGGGGGACTCAGAGTCTCTCATGCTCCCTCCTCCCTGCTAGTTATGCTACTGGCCCCCTTTTAGTATCATCTTTACTGCTGCATTAATGTTAAGGCTTATTTCTTCTGTCTTTTGCTTCATGAGCCTTTCCTTTCAGGGTTTTGTTTGAAGGTACATGAAACAGAAATTAGAGATCATTCTGGTCCTGTTACAACTCCGTTCCATTCCATTCCCTAATGCTGTTCTCAAGTGAAAAGCTACACAAGTTGTCAACGTGTAAGACAGATGAAGGCCTCTCCATTCTCTTTCAGAGGAAATTAGAGTCTTTTTCAGGTGCGCATTCTCACAGAGGGCACTTTTACACATGCTCCAATGGGTCTGGATTAGAATGTGTTGGAGCAGACTCAATTAATTGATTAATCAAGTCTGCTGGAGCATTCTAATTGGAACGCTCCTGTAGGCTGCAGCATCTCGTGTATTCAGTGTCCTGCATTTCAGAATGACAGCAGGGGCACTTTAACTAAAGCTCATTGAGCTGTCATTTTGAAACATGGAAGGCTGAATACATGAGACTCTGCTATCTCTTTCTTCCTTTTCTTTCCAGGTAAAATAAGGTGGTTTTTTTTTTCTTCTTGTTGCTTTTTAATGGAAAGTGTTCAATCTTATCTGATAATTTGAGAAAATATTGTTTCATTACTCTGTCTGTTTTTGACCATGGGCACTCTCTCTCCAAACATGTTGGTTGCATAGACGTTTTTCCTGTGGATTATTTGCCTCCCACTTCAAATTTATGGACACTGAGGAGGTGTAATGAGAGTCACAAAGAAAATGTGCCCTGCCCGCTCCCTCTTACTCTGTACGTACTATACATAGGGCTTACTGTGAGACACTTGCTGCATGGTAGCCTAATAACACTGTGCAGTAGCGTGCCAGACAAAAACCATGCTAATAAGCTACTGCACAGTGTTAGGCTACTGCGCAGTAACCATCACAAAAAAAAAATATGCCGGCGTTACTGCACAGTAACTGTAGTTACTGTGCATTTAGTTAGTACTTCATTAAGGAAGTGCTAAACTAAATGCACAGTAGCTAATGTGCATTAATGAATGTGTAGTTGCACCCATAAAGTAGCTGCCATTAAAGCAGTACTGGGTGATGGCTAGAAAATGGTATTTGGAGGTTTGCTTTTGGGACCTGGCTTATAGGTAAAGTAGATACGCGTTAGAATAATGATCCAGGGCAACAGCAAGAGTTAACTGATTTCTAAAAAGCCTGTCTGTGAGAGAGTTTCCTCAAGGCCTGCTGTACCTGACAGGCAAGCAACAAGCAGACACTCAGGCTGGGAAATTAAAGACATGTTCCACACTGTTCCATAACGAGATGAGGTGATACCAGTTTGCAGTGCCCAACTGCAGGGCCCTTGGGATTTCCAGTTTTTGGGGAACAGACCAAATTAGGAGAAGATCGGAAAAGCCCAAATTAGGATGTATGTATGTGATGGGTTTGTGAAACAAAGGAATATGCTGATAGGACAGAATGTGGACAGTATGATGACCACAGAGAAACTAATCAGTGATGGCCAGAAATGAAGAGTCATCACAGAGGGGAAAAGACTACAAAAGAAGGGATTTCAGAGTAGCAAAGGGTCCTTCAGAGGGGAACCCAAGGCCACCAGAGGCAGAGGGTATATCATCAGCCTGCCTCACCCGCCCCACTAAGGGGGGTGGGGGAGTGGGCTTCGGCCTCCATTCTCCAGGCTGCTGACATCTGACATTTAAGAGAGAACCTCAGGGTGAAGTTCACATACTGACCAGATGTACCTTGACTCTGATGACAGTTCTAGGACTAGTAGACAAGGTTCCCTCTAAGCTGCACATGTGCATGGCTACGCACAAGAAAAAATCATGCCACGCAGTAACTTTTTAATGCCGCGCACCCGCCCCAACCCGGCCACAAGCAGCTGCAGGAGTGGGGAGGGGTGGGCCCACTGAGATACCCATGCAATCCCAGCCAGGATTGCAGCCACAGGCAGGTAAGTTTCACTGGGCTGGGGTCTGCAGATCGAGACCCCACAGTGCAGGAGGAAGTGTGGTAGGGGCAGGGTGCTGCCCTTCTCCCTCCTGCACTGTGAGGATTGTCTCATGAACCAGCCCGGCCAGGGGCCCATTCACCATGAATGGAGCCTTGGCCGGGCTAGGGCAGTCAGAGCCCAGCAGTTCATCCAGGGGTGTGGGCAGGCAGCTGTGGCTCCCGCCGCTGTGCTCACTGCTCAGGCGGGGGAGCCCATTCCCTCCCCCTGGCTCTGTTGCACCATGCCCCTAGATGAGCCATTGGGTTCTGATTGCCCCACGACCTGGCCCGGCCAGGCAGGGCCATGGGGCAGTTGGAGCCCAGTGGCCCCTCCAGATGTGTGATGCAGGCAGCCAAGCAAGGCCATGTGGTTTGGCCCCTGATCGTTGTGTGGGGCAAGGGCAGGCAGGATCTGCACTCTGCCTGCTCCCTGCCTCCTCGCCTTGCTGCAGCCTTTGAAAATGATGCCACGTGCTTGCTGCCTGGCTCACCCAGCAGTGGACGCACATGGCACCGTGCTGCTTCCAAAGGCTGCAGAGAGGCAGAAAGCAGGCAGAGCACAGGGACCAAAGCAGCTTGTTCATGGACCGAAGTGGGGTGCTCACAGATCACTACACTTTAGAGGGAACATTGCTAGAGATATAGAATTGTTTGCATTATTCTTATCTGCTGTCCCTGTGTATCAATAAAATTTGTTTATTATTGAATGGAGAGGTTGTGGTCAGTCTGAGGGTTTTGGGTCCACCCAGAACAAGGTATCTGGGTCATAAATCCAGTGCCAACACTGGGCCCATGGCAAAATGCATGCCCAAGTGCAGTTCCCTGAGAGTAGGGATGTGAAAGGTTAAACAACTAATTGTTTAACCAATAAGCCCAGTGATAATCGGCTTACCAGTTATTGTTTAGTGTGGGGGCAGGAAACAGTCTGGGGGGGAAGGGGGAGAATGGAAGCCATGCAGTGCCCCAGCATGAACCATAAGGCAGCAGGGCAGGCAGGCAGGAGAGAGGGAGTGGGGAATGAAGACAGGGGAGGGGCAGGGGGAACTAGTACCCATAGCCTGTGAGGTCAAAGAGGAAAACAGTAGGCGACCTAATGGCTCTTCAATTTAGCAATTACCTGTGTGTTCATAGATGCTCCCTCTTTTCCAGTTTGGGGCTTCACGTGGATTGTGTTGTCTAGCTGGACTTACCACTGCCTCCTCCCCCACTTTTGTCAAAGGGCCCCAGGAGCAGCTCCCAGCAGCAGCTGTGTCCGAGCTGCTGTGTTGTAGGTTAACCGATATAATTAGAGGAGGTTAAATGGATAACTTTTAAAACTATATTTACATCCCTACCTGGGAGCAGTGTGGGGTACACAGCAAACAGCGGTCAAATGACAGTCTTTGGCATCTGGAGTATGCAGAGCAGAAATGAGCAGGAGAGCATGTTTTCACAGCATTGTTTCCTTGCACAGATTGTGGTATAGATGTCCTCTGAGACTTACTTGGGAAACAGACATTGCACTTTGGTGAAGGAGTACGCTAGTGTGATACAGATGTGTGAAGCCCAGTAGCACAATGCTGCATAACAACTTTGGTGAATTGAACTTGTATGCATACGTTATTCGACAGTTTGTGGAGGTAGTAATATTCATGAGGGGCATATGGGTGTGCCCATCTGAAATAGGGGCATGTGTGTGTGCCCATCTGAAATACAGTGTTATGTTATTTTTTAAGGCTATGTGGGAAATAGAAAGCATGGAATTTTCCACAAATTTGAAATTCCAAGTTAGTTATGTTTTGTATCAGAAAAAAAGACAACATATTAGAATTTCCTGTGAAACAATTTTCCTGAGGATCAGTCAAAATATTTTGTTTTGATTTTGACTTTTTTTTTTAATAGCAAAAACATAAAAAGCATTGCTAAATGAATAATCCAAATGTCGTAGTCTGAAAATGTTGAAGCAGATCTTTACAATGTTATCAACATGCTTTTTACATTTTTTTTTAAATTTCTGTCTTCATGGAAATGTTGTTGAAAGGAACACATACTCAAGGGAAGTTATGTCTTTAGTGAAATAACATTTTCTGATGGAAAACTGTTTTGAGATTTAAAAAATCCAATCAACTCTATTATTATTATTTAAGATTCTTCATTTATGTTGTGGTAACCCCTAGAAGCCAAATAGATCAGGGTCATTTGCCTTTCTTGTGCATATCTCAAGATAAAAAAAACCACAAAGGTTTATTAGTATCATCATCCTCATGTTTCTAATGGGGTGACTGAGACACGATGAGTCACCAGCAGTCAGGAATAGAACCACTGTCTCCTGATTCTGTGTTCAACCCACTAGAGCAAGCAATAATATAAAAATAATCTAAAGCAGCTGAACCCTGGAATGGTAAAAACAAAGTTGTTAATATTTATTTGCCTGCCTTAAATCTATATTCCTCAATTAGATACTAGAGTGTTTTTGCTGTATTGGTGCCTAAGGTGGTGAGCTGCACAGCTGTAAATCCCACTTGTAGTACAGTGGAGAACTGATGGCTTTTGACTTCTCTCAATGTGTTTTGAGGACCTAATTCCGCTGGAGAGTGTATGTGAAATTAGCTTCTGACAGTGAAATGTATTGGGTTGTAAAACATTCTCTTTTAAAACTAGACTGGACAAAACACTACTATCTGCCCTGCAGGATACAGTCCTGCCCTGGCTGGAGAATTAATACTTCTCTAGCTTTACATCTCTTGATGTCTCTGGCTTCTAAGAATCAATTTTAAAGCCCCTTCCTTCCGGTGCTTTTAACTTACTGGAAAAAAAAGTACAATTTTCTTGCTTTCTGCCTAAAAGTGATTTATTTTGGGGAAATGGAAGAATCTGTCTGACCGTTTGTGAAGCAGTTTTATGTTACAGAGATTTTGAGTGTATAGATAACTCAAAGCCAGATCTTTTCTTCCAAAATTTCAAATTTGCCCTCACGTAGTCCTCAGTCGTTGATAAACATTTATGAAGCACAAGGTGTGTACACGTTTCTCCCTCTCCCACAAACACATACAAAAATAAGGTCATTGCTTTGAGGACCTTACTGTGTAAGGGTATGATTTTCATTTGCCCTGTGAGTAGTGGGCAGTGCCCCAGCTATAGCCCTCAAAATTTTGACCAGTGGAGCGAAGATGCTGCAGAAGGGGATGCAGCTTATATGGGCACAGGCAAGTTGCAGTTGACTTCCTCAAGAGCAAGGAAAGAATAAACATGGAGTTGTAACTCAGAATTATAGTTCCTTCCACATTCTATGCCTGGGCAGCACGGCCATTTATTACCCCTCTCTGTGACTCTGAGCTGTGTCAATCTCACCCCAGATGAGACAAACATTGTTCAGCATATAGGAAGACAGCATACAGAAAGGGAGAAGAGTGAATAGAGCAGGGTGTAGATCAGTGATGATCAGTGCAAAGAAAGAGATGGTTTCAAAGGAGAAATTCCCAGGCAGGGTTGCCAACTGTCTGTAAATTTATCAACAGTATGTGAAAATTACGGCAAAAAACCACCTGTCTGTAAATTCAATAAAAAACCCTGAAGCTGTCCCTAAAAATCTAAGCATCGATGAGCTCGATAGACAGATGGAACGTAGCAGTGCCACCTGGTGTCTGAGCAGGAGTACAGCATCTGCAGAGAGCTCTTCTCAGGGCTTTGTGGCTCACTCATAAACCCCCTCCCTAGCCATGGTCTGTCATGGCTGTGTCCCTTTACCTGTCCCCTATCTCTAACAACTGCTGGAGCACCTGGGACAGAGCCATGGGCTGGAATGAGAAGCAATGAATAGGAGTCCATGTTAGCGTGGGAGGAGTGGGACTGGTGGGAGTAAGGCTAGGGCTGGGCTGGAGTGAGGGCAGCACTGTATGGAGTATGGTCAAGGGTATCAGAATATGGGAGTGAATAGGGAGCTGATGGGATGAGGGCAGCATGGTGAAAAACCATTGATGCAGTCATGCAGGGTTGCCAACCCAAGATATTTTTTTAATGACAGTCTGCCGCCTTCTTTACTAACAACCAAATTTTTTTTTACTGTGATTGGCATTAAACTTCTAAATTTGAACCCTTCCCTTATCACTGCCATACAGGGCTTGGCATAAGGGTTACATTTACATTATGTAAAACATATGTCAGTAAAAATGTTTGGTTGTCAGTAAAGGAAAAAAAAAGGCAGATTATCAGTAGATTTTTTTTCCTTGGGCTGGCCACCCAGTTTCCAGGAGAAAAAAAGATATGGTTTGCAGATGAGAAAAAAGATGGCATTCCTGTTATAATGGGTGGTGTGACAATAGAAGGGGAGATACTGACTAAGAACTAGGAGGAAAGAGCAGAAGGTGAAAAAATATGATCAGACATGGGGACAAGTGCTGGTAGAAATAAAGTTTATTTACATTCAATGAGCCTGGCAGAAAGATTTGAAAATCAGTCTTTCCTATCCATTTTTCAACAATTTATTGAGGTGTAGTGTTCCAAACAATCATGTACATATATAAATTGCTTATTGCAGACATAGATCTTAGTCCAGTCATGATGCTGTTATGCATATGCTTTCAAACTCATGAAGTACATTAATATTTAAGTAAATGGGTAATCTAAGTAATTAAAAAAATAAAGAACATGACATTTACACTCTGAAACCTGCAGTAATACAGCATTGTGGCAGAGATTTTAGTCTTACGGGAATCAGGAAATTCCATAGTTAAGGCCACTACAGCAGCGCTAACTCTGCCATGTTGCACATGGTGAGCCAACTTTTCATGAGAATGCAAGAAATGTCATGCTGGGTCAGACTACAAATCCATGTAGCCCAGTATCCTGTCCCCTTGCAGTGGCAGAAAGTGGATGCTGTGGGTAAGGACATGTAAACAGGGCATGGTTCAGAATGGCCCATCCCTTCCCTCTCTCCTCCTACAGTGTTTGGTATTCAAAGGTTGAGGAAGATATACTTTGGAGGTTGCACCTCCAACTGATTCTCTAGGAATTTGTCAGATGAGCCCAACTGCCTTCTAGGGTCCTATGAGTTGATTTGTTTAGCACTAGTATTTAAAACATTCCAAATATTCCACTTTATGAATCATAACCTCAAAACTCATGAAGCTGACTGAAAAATCACAACATTAAAAGAAGAGAAGAAGAAACGTAGGCTGCTGTTTATTTACCTTGTGCTTTTGGAACATCTTGACCTGTTACTTCGGTCCTCTTTTTAATATCTTCCCCATAACTGTAGGGGTTAGACCCTTTTTATAAATGGAAGTTGAAATTGTCATATATTTACAAGATTATAGGAGCAGGGATTTTACACCAAATGTCATGAGACTTATGACACAATCACAAGTATTGAGAGCCTCATGATTTGGAGTTTGTGTTGCTGAAGGGGAGAAACCCCATTATGACACACAGAGGCAGTGTTTGGATTTTATTTTTCCTCTAAAGCTAGTGAGTCTGCCCAAACAGATTTTTTAGAAATACTCAAAATCCAGCAGCCTCCCCTGTGACACTTCTGGCTAAGTTTTCAAAAAAAACCCTCACTCTTCGGTGTGCTGAGCTCTCTTGCAAACCCAGCTGCTTATGTTGCTGCCAGAATGAGAGCTGAGATGCCTTGAAAATCTGTCCCATAGGACCAATAACGTAATGGATACTATGCAAATTTGAGTAATAATGACCACATATTATGGTGTAAAAGATAATGCAATATACAATAATGGAAATTACAGTGTATGTGTGGGTGGGCTGATATACAGCCATAACCTTGAATTCCTTGATCTTTGTCTATTTAGGGCCAGATTCTTCACTCACTACCCCAATGAAACTTCATTGCCTTCAGTAGAATTACACATGATTCATATCAATGACAGCAAGAGGAAAATTAGCTCCATTAAATTTTAACCATAAAATTACATTAAAACAGTTTTATATCATATTGCCTGTTGTTCTTTACTACTTACACAGTGCCCTGGATATGTAAAGGGCTTAGAAATTAAAGAAACCAGCCATTGATCATAACATGAGGTAAACACAAGCAAGACTCAGATCACAAAGTTAACACAACAGCTAGGTACAGACATTACACTTTTACCAGAGTAAGTGATCAGAAACCAGCCTATATCCATAACAGAACAGAATTTTGGCATACATGGATTGGTTTAAAAATGGCAGAACCCAGCGTATGATTAAGATTTCCACACTCCCCGCTCCATGCCCCCAAAGGGCGAATGTGTTTTCTGTTCACTACCAATCTAAACTATGACACTTACAGAGAATTGTGCAACTTAGATTAATTCCACCTCAGGCTTTTTGAATGTCTGTACCTAGCCAATGTTTTAGGCTTATGGCATAGACAGAAGTGGCAAGTTTCACCTGATCTGGCCCCTGAGAGCACTCTACTGTTGTGATCTAACACAAGTGCATGGCTGCAAAGCACTTTAAAAGGGTTCGATCCTGCAACAATCTGAACCCTCATGAGGGTTCAAATGAAGGTGCTCTAAAGCACAGTACCTTCATTAATTTGTTTCTTTGTGTGCTACGTGCAGGACTGGGCCAACACAGCCCAACCCTGCTCCCGGCACTGTTTTCAAAATGGGAGGGGGGGAAAGGAGTAGAAGCAGCTCTTTCTTGGAGGTTGTTTATCCAGTGCTGGAGTGTGGGGGCCTCAGGGGGGCTGCAATCCATGACAGGTTGGGAAAACCCCAGAAGAGACCTCCCTCCCCTGCCTTCTCCCCCTCCTATCTTGAGACAGCACTGGAGGCTGGGAGCAGGGGGTGGAGCTAGGGGAAGAGGCTGCAGAGATGTACCATCTCATACCTTGATCAACTCCAAACTGGAATTCAATCTCTCAACCTCCCCACTCAACAGCTAATGTCTGTTGGGTTGAGAGGATTGGTCTAACTTATGGCACTTTCTGTAAAGAAGTTATGAGCTATGAGTTAGACTGGGGAACTGCACTTCTGTTTGCAGCCTCAGGCACCTAAAGAGGCATGGGTTATTCTTGGCTTCCTGAAGCAATGTCTAAGTGCTTTTAAGGTTGCTGTTTACTAGTTAATCTATGACTGACTCTTCTCCCAATTTATTTATCTATTCTGACATGTAGTCAGCAACTTTTCAGCTTCTCTTTTAGGTCAGATGCATTTTACACAAACATACTTTTACAACCTTGAATAACACAGAGTTATTTTAAAGTAATGCTTGCATAAAACTTGGACATGCATGTGGTGTTACTAAACCATACAGACATTTTCATTCACTGGAAAAGTGTGGAAGAGAAATCAGTAACACGGATGTACGTATCCACTATATGAAAATATGAAAAGAGGGGTGAGAAAGCTATTTAGAAAAAAAGTTGAACTCTTTAGCTCTTGTGATATTTGGAGGTTCAGTCAGACCTATAGTTCAGGGGACCATATGGTGTCATCTCTGTTCAGTACTTTACAGTGGTTGGTGGACTGTCTTGGACCATTCAGCTGGTCTGGCTGGCATAGGCTGTTGTAGACTAGTTCCCATTTTTTCTCAAGACTAGCCTAGAGAAAGCAGTAGCATTGGCTCTCCTTGGTCAGGTGGTGGCCTGACAGGAGCTTACTGTCTTTGGCACTTACTTTTCCTTTAAAGTTGCAAATTCTAACTTGCCTCACCCAGTGGCATCATCCTAGAAGTCTTTTAGTCAAATGAGGCCTTGCCCCCTGATAACCTGCTCCAGTCTGGGTCAGAGTTTGGTCACCATGATTTCTGACCAGTTTGGAAAATCCTGAAAGTTTCTCAGTTTGGAAAATCCTGAAAGTTTCTCCCTTTGTCATATAGTTAAAGTACATTATTTAATTTCTAGACCTTAAACCAGGCAAACTTTCAAAGATATAAAAATCCTGGGATTAAAAAACACCTTAGCTTGGTTAGCCTAGCAAATTGCAGGCTCATAGAGGGTAATGATTGTGGTCTATAAGTACTCCAAGGAAGTGAGTACCTGGGAAAAAGAAGAGCTATTTAAGCTTAAGAAAAGTGTTGGCACAAGAACAAGTGGGTATGACCTAGCCATAACTAAATTTAGGCCAGAAATCCTTAGAAGGTTTCTAACAATCAGAACAGTGAGATTCTGAAACAGCCTTCCAGTATAAGCAATGGGATCACATAGCACAATTGCTTTAAAGTAGAGCCTGACCCAGTTGTGAAAGGGACCTTATGACTTGGTTCCCTTAAATAGCAGGTGACTGAATGTGATGATCTAGGAGCTCTATTCCATCCCTGTGCTCCTGTGAAATGACTCTGAGTGAGCAGTTTCAGCTCCCACCCTGGAATGAGCAGTAGGGGAATGTAGGTTCCTCAAACCACATTGTGCTCTAGATGTGACTTCTACCCTGATGTCATGGGTACCTACCTCTCACATACCTCTCTCATACTGTTTTAGCATTTCTTAAAATATACTTAAGGACCTCTCACTGGCAGTGAATCATAGCAATAAACGTTCCTGGCTTAGTTGGGTAAAGGGTCACCCAAGTCTCAGCAACAAGGCCAGTACAGAGCAACCTGAGACTCTTGCTATAAATCCTACTTAAGCTAAAGAAAATTAAGATTTACCCAGCTCAAAGGCAGTTGAAGTTTATACACGCTATACTTCACTCAAATGGGACCCTTCCCTTCACGAATGTGAATGGCATTTAATAGCCAAATAGAAAAGACAGCTCCTTGACCTGAGGAGGTTAGAATATTCTATTCTGTGTAGGTGCTAATCCCCATCACTATAATAGCTGAGAGCCCTTCTGTAGTGTACTGAGCAACATGACTACACGTCACATCTGCCACATTTGTTCTCATCTGCCTCCCAGGGGGACACGGGTGCAGTGGAGTGCCGTGTTTTGTTGGGGGGGGTGTTGTTTTCTTTTGGGTTGCTATTTTTTTCAGGGAGGGGGAAGATTTTATTTGTTCTTAAGGGATTGTTTCTTTTGTGGGTTTTTGTTTTGTTTTGTTGTACTAGACATACAGGTTCCTATTAGACAAGGCCAGGACAAAGAAATGTGCCTTGCACTGGGAGCATGAGATGATGAGCTGTGTGATGGTCCATAGCTCCTGAGAGACTTTATTTCACAGTCTCAGACCCTCAAGAAACTTCTCTCTCTTTTATAGATGAATGTTACTCTTACTGGGGCAACTTCTGTTGTGCCAGTGGAGCCAAGCTGTCAACCATGGTCTCTTATCCTGGAGCTCTATTTGATCTTGTAGATAGTTTGGGTCCAGGCCATGGAGTCTCTTGAAGATAAGGCCTGAGACCTTTAATTTAATTTGACAGTCTATGAGATGCCTGCTTAAAGGGCAAAAGACAGGATTGATGTGCTTGCAGAAGCTTCAGTTGCTGAGGAGACATGCTGGAGTTTTCTGAACTAAACAAAGTTTCCTTCATGCTGAAGGCTTTGTGCTCCCACATTAGTGAAGTCCATCTGGGAAGTGACAAAGGGAGAGCTAACTGAAGCCAGGTCATTGTCAGCCAGGATGGAATGGTGATTCCTAGTTAACCAGAAATGATAGCATAACTCATGGCTACTACTATAAGACAGTTTGGCATCAGCAAGGAATCCAAAGATATTCCTAAAATGTGGGCCAAACTGACCAACTGCAGATGTTTCCCTACAACCAAATGTGTATTCAGTAAACATTTCTACCTATGAAGCCTGGCCCATAGCTCGTTGGAGTCAATGAAACATTTCATTAGGCTTTGAAGGAGACCTGTGTTTAACTTGTGTGTATGAGTAGTCTCACAAAACTTGAGGCACTTGTGTATATTGGTGTGTGCAGAATTGGGGCCTTAATTAAATTTAACACAGCAAGAGAAATGAGAAAGCTGAAGAGGGAGTATGGGAAGTTGAGGGTTACAACAATGAAATATTGCATGATGTATTCATTGTTGCATGCACAGCCCATTAGTGTCTCCTTGGAGTGTTTTAAATCAATGAAAATCTGTTAAAATTTGGGAACCATGTGTAGAATGAAGGATGAGGGGAGGATCTTCAGTTAAAGAAGTTATTTGAAGTAGGATAGCTAGGTTGCAGTATGCATGGTAAAAGAAATGATTTCAATCATAAGGGCTGGCATGTATCTATAAGTGGCCTACAGTTTCTGAAGATTTCCATAAAAAATGATGCCACAGGAAAATCCAGACAACCCAGTGATGAGTCAGCATAGGGGGGCTGGACACGATGATCTTGAGAGGTCCCTTCCAGCCCCTAACATCCTTGAATCTATGAACTGCTTTACATCCTGGGGCAGGGGAGGGAGGAACGCTTATGCAGATTACCTAGCTGAGGGACAGAATTGAACTTCAGACTGCATTCAGCAAGATGCCCTGCAGGTTAGGGACACCAATGCTGATGAAGAAGAGATTTGCTTCTGCCTGAGTAAAAATTAGATAGGTATTTTGGCCTATGATGCTGTTAAGAAAAAGCTGAGGATCATATTCCCTTCTGCCCAGTTTATTTGAACTGGTAGATTCTGAAGAAGCAAAAGGTTCTGCTGCCTCACACTTTGATTTCTATGGACTTTAATCTTGTCTCTAAATACATTTCTGGAAGGTGCTCAGATACCATGATGATGGGTGAAGTAGAAGAACCTGAATGGAGCAGAATTTGACCACCCACTGCAGAGTTCACAAATGACTTTGATACTGATATAGTTAACGGCATGGACAGAAATAAACTTAGCTTTAGTGGCTTGATCACTTAAGAGCAGCAGGTGGAAAGACATTATAACAAAGCTGTGCCAGAACAAGAGTAGCAGTTTAACATCAATAACCAGCTCATCTCTTCTGCACACCCTTAGCAAGCTTAGCATGTAAATTGTAATGTACAACTCTGCTCTCCACTTTCTAGGTTGTTCACCATCATTTTCCCCTTTCCCAAGGGCTGGTACATGCCCAGTGTTTCCATTTTGTTTCCACTTTGAAAGGTGTCATCTGTGATGGCCATGCTAATCAGGGTTGACAGGAACTGTGTGGAGGGAGCTAAGGTTGACAGAAGCTTGTCAGAAAGGGCCCCGGGGTGTCTCCAAAGCAAGGCAGTGGATTCTCTCTGCCCAATTCCAAGAGGGACTTCAGCAACCTTTCACAAAAAATATGGCTCTTCTTATCTCTATCTATTGTTTCTGTTTGGCTGTGTTTTCTTAAGTGGTTCCTTGCTATGATCCTCCTTTCACCCTTCACTTGACACTTGCTTTCATGATGCAGCGTTTTGCCTGACGTCAACCAGCCCTGCCATGTTGCAGACAGGAAGACATTTCCTTTTTGCTCAAAACCTTAGTTTTGGGGATTTCCTGAGGAGAGCAGCCCCCTGCTAGCTAGCACATAGTTTCATAGTTGGTAGGGTCTGAAGGGACCTAAGCAGATCATCAAGTCTGACCCCCTGCCGTGGCAGGAAAGAGTCCTGGGGTCAAATGACCCTGGCAAGGTGTTCATCCAGCCTCCTTTTAAAGACCGGGGTAGGAGCCAGCACCACTTCGCTTGGAAGTTGGTTCCAGATCCTAGCTGCCCTGACTGTGAAGTAGCGCTTCCTGATGTCTAATCTGAATCTACCCTCTGCCAGCTTGTGACTGTTATTTCTAGTCACTCCTGGTAGTGCTCAGGGGAGCAGGGACTCCCCAGTGCCTGCTGGTCCCCCCTGACTAGTTTGTAAACGGCCACTTGGTCCCCCCTCAGCCTTCTCTTGTGGAGGCTGAACAGGTTCAGGTCCCGTAGCCTCTCCTCGTAGGGTCTGCCCTGCTGCCCTCGATCATGCAAGTGGCCCTCCTCTGGACCCTCTCCATGTTGTCCACATCCCTCTTGAAGTGCGGCGCCCAGAACTGGATGCAGTACTCCAGCTGCGGCCTGACCAGTGCCGCATAGAGGGGGAGGATCACCTCCTTGGACCTGCTTGAGATGCATCTGTGGATGCATGACAAGGTACAGTTGGCCTTCCTGAACATATCCCCACGGTGTCGGCCCATGTTCATATTGGCATCAGTAATGACTCCCAAGATCCTTTTCTGCCTCTGTACTGATGAGAAGGGAGTTCCCTAACCTGTAGGTATGGTGCCGGTTGTTCCTCCCCAGGTGCATCACCTTGCACTTGTCAGTGCTGAAACCCATCCTGTTCTCATCCGCCCACCCCTGTAACCTGTGTAAGTCTGATTGCAGCTTATTCCTCCTTTATAGCGTGCCCACTTCTCCCCACATCTTAGTGTCATCTGCGAACTTGAACAGGGTGCTTTTTACTCCCTTGTCCAAGTCGCTGATGAAGATATTGAACAGCGCGGGCCCGAGGACTGAGCCCTGGAGAACCCCACTGCCCACATCCCTCCAGGTCTAACAAGACCCGTACACCACCACTGTCTGGATGTGGCCCTACAGTCAGCTAGTGGCCCAATTGACTGTGTAGGTGTCGACACCACAGTCCCCTAGTTTTTTAATGAGAATGGGGTGAGAGACAGTGTCGAAGGCCTTCCGAAAGTCCAGAAAGACTACGTCCACTGCGTAGGATTTTGTGACCTAGTCATAGAAGACCACCAGGTTGGGTTGACAGGACCTGCCTCAAATGAACCCACGTTGGTTGCCCTTAAGCATAGTCTCCGCTTCTGGCCCCTCATGGACATGCGCCAGGATAATTTTCTCAAAAAGCTTACCCAGGACCGAGGTAAGACTAACTAGCCTATAGTTTCCTGGGTCCTCCTTCCTCCCTTTTTTTGAAAATGGGAACCACATTGGCCCACTTCCAGCCCTCTGGCACCACACCAGAGCACTGTGAGTGCTCGTAAAGCCGTGCCAGGGTCCCGCAATAACCTCAGATGATTCCCTCGGCACTCGGGGGTGGAGATCGTCCAGACCAGCTGATTTAAATACGTCCAGTCCCTCCAGAAGTTCCCTGACTAGGTCCTCACTGACCCTAGGCCTGGGTGTGCCTCCCTTGGGTACTATGTGGGTCCCAGTGGGGGGGGGGGACCCGGTCCTTGCTCAGAAAAATGGAGGCAAAGAAATTGTTAAATAGGTTAGCTTTGCTGTCTGGTGCGATGACCAGATTTCCTAGCGTGTCCTGCAGAGGTCCCATGTTACCTGGCACCTTCTTTTTACCCCTATGTATTTAAAAAAGGACTTCTTCTTGTCCTTGATCTGGGAAGCTAGTCCCAGTTCCATCTCCGCCTTGGCCTTCCTGGCTGCCCCCCTACAGCCCCGAGCAACCGAGGTATAGTCCTCCCTGGTGATGGCCCCTCCCTTTCATTGGGTATATGCCTCCTTTTTAGCTAGGAGATGTTCCCGGATGCCAGGCATGCCTTCCCAGTCTCCACCCTTTGCATGTGGGAAAGTGGTCAAGGAGTGTTTGTACAACAAGATATTTCACAGGCGGCTGCTTCTGCCTGTAGCAGATACAGCCTTGTCCCCCAGCCCCCCATCCCCCAAGCCTCTCTGCGAGGTTGGGCTGGGAGAGCAAGATGCCTTTCAGAGCCCACACCTGGCACTCATGAATATTTCATGCTTCTAGCTTTTCTTCCGCTTGAAGAGCAAACCTTTTCATATTTCATGCCCTGGAAGTCTGTTTGGTTGCCGAGTATTGCTTCGTCAGTGCCCTCCCTCCCCACTTGTTCTCTAGACTGCCCTGCCCCTCTTCCTTTCTCTTCTCAGGGAATGGCTCTTTTTCAAAGGCTGCCTCAGAAAAGGTCATTGTCCCTTTTCATATCCACTCCTCGCTGTGAGCCAGTGTGGCTTCTGCTCTGCCAATGGTAAAGGACAAATGGAGGTGTGGGGAGAGACAAGAGATGAGAGGGGGGTGAGTCAGACAAGGGGAGAGTGCGAGACAGTCACAGGGAGAGAAGAAATGGAGAAAGAAAGAATAAAAACAAGGGGCACAGTGAGGGAAAAGTAAATAGGGAGGCTGACAGGGAAAAACCTGAAGGGAGAGGACAGGGAGCGGCAGGAGAGGAAGACATGGAAGAGTCTGCTTTGTAAGACCTTCCAGAATTCACTGTGCAAGAATCTCCGGTGTGTCCTCTCAGACGCCAGACTAATTGTTGCCCTGACAAATTCTTCACTTTCCTCACGGTCATACTGCACCCTCCCTGCCACCCCAATGAAGAAAGGCAGCCAGATTCCCCAGAGCTAGGACACTATTAAAACCAGATTTGAATGGAAAGAAAGTCACTACTAGTGCTGTATGTGTCCACCTCTGGGTGATAGCTTTCTCATTGCTGCTACTTGTCTCCTCGCTGCCTGTGACTATATGCAACTCCTCCTCACACCCTGCCTTCTGCTGACCAGGAGCCCCACTTGGCTAGCTGTGATGACCCTACCCTTTAAATCTCCAGGGGATCTAGTGAACCACCAACCTCCTGTCCTTGAGCCCTTCAGGGTTTTTTTTCCTCTTTCAGGGCTTCCAGATACCTCTATACCTTCCTTTGGAAGGCCAGAGAGACAGTCATGTCCCCTACCTGCTGGCCAGATAGATCCTGCCAGCACATTGCAATGCCACTGCCCTTTGATTCTGGCCTGCCTGTTTTCTTCTTCAAAGGCCTTGAGGGGATGGTGGTAGAAGGCATTCATCAGTGGATTGGAAAATCAGGTCTTTCCCAATGGGGAAGGCTGGGGCCAAGGAGAGCAGGGAGCTAGAACTGATCCCTGAAATCAACTGAGCAGGACCACTTTTCAAAGGGAGCCAGAGGCCTGGATTTAAATCAGGGCAAGGTATGAGATCAGTCCTGGGTGAACCAGACAAAGATCCCTAGCAGAAGCAGCTAGGTTTTGGCCTTTTGGGGGGTTCATTTTTCTCACTGCTCTATTGATTCAGCCCCCAGTGGCCACTAAGCTTTTGCTCCCCAACAGTTTCAATCATAGCCTACTCCACGTCTAATGGAGTGCAAAGGAGCGAGGAAGTGACCCAAGCCAGCCTGGCCCTTTCCTGGCATCAGGAGCAGTATTGTGTGCAGACCTATCTAGGGTAGCAAATTCATAAGCCTGGTAGAGCTCAGACCAAAACACCAGTATGGGTTAGCACTAACTCTGAGGACAGAATCAATATGCCATGATAGCACATACCTGCTCCATCTTTGCAAGACATTAAAATGTACTAGCCTTCAGTAACAACCAGGCCTGCAGACTTGTGAGGTCAGCGGGCAGCAGGTGCAGTGTGATCATTCTGTAGGGGACATGGCTAAGAGACTGGCTATAATTATATACAGGCAGTGCAATAATGTAAGTAGTGGGTGAAAGAACTGAGGGTGCAATGATAATGAACTTGTATTTATATAGCACCTTTCAGCCAAATTAATTCTTAAAGATTTTGCAACTGTTACAAACTGAACAAACTTTACACATAGGAATCACCTTGTCCTGGGCTGAAAAGTAGCAGCATCTGGGTAAAATACTTTATAGTGCAGAACATTTTAGGGCAGGAAGTGAAATTTGAAATGAGGGAATCAACTCAGGGACATTAGGCAGGTAGAATCATCCCAGTTGCCATTTGGTTGCAACAAGTTAAACCCTCCTGCCTTTGAAATAATTCCATTGGAGCTTGAATGAGGAAAACTGGCTGTGAAAGGAAATTCTATTTTATGGGAGATTTTGATATTTCTGAATTTTGGTTTCAGCCCAATTAAGAGTTAAAAAAAAATAATTCTCTGGGAAAGGAAAGAGAACCTAGTTCCCTGGGACACTGCCTGGCATGCTGCCTGGCATCACAGACATGCCCTGCTGTCCCCATCCCAGAGGGAAGTCCATACAGCTGGCTGTGCTGGAGCCAGAGAACCTAGAAGCCTGGGCTCCCCCCAGCAGCCCATCGTCACAGGCAAGATATCAGGAGCTGAGGCAGGTTTCCTTGGAAAAAGCAGGCAAGTGTTGAAACCCATCTATTTTCCGTCAGAACTCCAACTCAGTCTCACTGCCCTGTGAAACACTTTGATTTTGCCAAATTGGCATATTCTGCCAAATAAATTTTTCTTCTGAGTGTTTCTGCCCAACTCGAGTCAAGACCTCTGTCCTATGTCTCATCTGGATGCAGCATGACCCCCATCACATCATGCCAGCGTATTGGTTTAGTACTGACTGGGCACATCTACACGTGTGCATTTACTGCGCAGTAACCAAAATTACTGCTCACTATGGGTGCATGTATATGCATATACCTCCGTACTGTGCAGTAAAAATGGCAACTTATGCCGACTTGAGCATAAATTTGATACCTGCATCATGCAGGTAAAAAAATTTATGCCCGATTAGTTACTGCACAATGATGCAAATGTAGACACCTTACTGCACAGTAACACTGTGTGTGTGGACTGACTTGGGACTAACTTTAGTCCCAAGTCAGAGCACACCCAGCATTCATGTGTTTTAATGCCTGCACATGCAGACGCCAGCCTATTCCTACTTACTGCCCAGTAAATTTAAGCAGGAGTAAATGCATGTGTAGACATACCCACTCAGTGGAAAGTCACTCGTGTAAGTAGGGCAGGGGGACCGAGGAAGCTACCCTGGGTACTGATTTGGAAGGGAGGGATGCAGGGGAAAAAATGCTATCACTGCAGGCATTCAGTTGCATTGGTGACTCACTGGTGACACTGCTGCCTCTGTGTTGTAGCTGGCTCAGGTGCTTGGCTGCATGGTTATACCTCTGGGAAGAGTCAGCCATGTACTGAGTTACCTCCACAGCCTCCTACAATACCTGGGTTTCCCTTAAGGTCTCTCATAAAAGTACTGACCCAGTCTAGTTTTTGAGAGCTTATAAAATCACTGTTTGAGGCAGTGTTATTGCTGGAAGCGTGTTGCATTGCTGTGTGGTGGTGGGCTTCCAAGAGAGGTAGTACTGTCTCCTAATTTGGAGGTCTTCAAGAGGAGGCTTGATAGACACCTGGCTGGGGTCATCTGACCTCAGTCCTCTTTCCTGCCAAGGGCAGGGGGTCAGATATGATGATCCTTTGTGGTCCCTTCTGACTCTACAGTCTGTGAATCTGAATCTATGAAACTGTTGGGTGGCAATGAGGCGGTTGCCCCAGAGACAGGGGAGGTCAGAGGGCCTGGCAGTGCACAGGGCACACGATGGTGAGGGTGTTAGGCTTTGTATTATTACAAATCAGGAAGTTGGCTGGAATAATGGTGTTGTCCATCCATTATGTCCAGGCAAGAGGTTGGAGCTGTGACCTTGCATTAGTGAATTATGAATGCATAGGCTAGATGCTGAATAACTGATGAATAATGACACACCTGGACAGCCAGGAGGCTGAAGCTTTGTACCCACTGCAGATTGTTGTTCCTTAACTCTTGAAGAGGTGTATTCAGTTGCTGCCCCTTACCCTCTCTGTCTCATGCATAACCCACTGCTGCCTCACACATAAATTCTCTCACATTGCCAGGACTGTGTATGCACACATGCAGTGCCAGGAATCTGGTATTAAATTTATCAAATATCACATTGTCCAGATCTTCCTCTCCCTCCAGCAGTGGAACCAAAAGGAAAAGGAAATTCACCAAAACATCTTCCTCAGGGCAACATAGGCTCCACAGATAGTGAGGCTGGAGTATACACTCCCCCACCTCCTCTGCGAATTCAGCATTTCTTAGCACATGCACACACTTCCTGCCCTTCTCCATACATGTGCAATATGCGTCACCGCCTGCATACACCTACTCTCTGTTGTCATATAAATACACTCTTCCCTCCTTCTCCATCCCTACCATCTTAACCTTATGCACAATAAGCAAACATCCCCACGTGCAACAGGAGACACCGATCTGCCCCCACAATCATAGGCACTAAGCCTGTATGCAATTGCACACCTCACAACCGAGTCCACTTTTCTCCTGCAGTGTGAACAGGACCTTGCAGGAATTTGAGACAGTGTAAAGTGCAACTTAACACGGTTAATTACTTGACAGTGGGCATAAAAAGGGGATTAACTGTGGCCTCAAGGGGCTGTCACTGAATCCTAATCTTATCTTTCCCTCCTCCTTCCCCTTCCAGCTGCCATCTGAAGTAATGAACTGGTTATAAATATCTAATTATCTAATTATATGCTGGCCTACATGGAGTGTCTTCCATGATGGAATTCCCTGGACCCTTGGAGAAGGGAGCCTCGGTGGAGGAGAGGGAGAAGGAAGTGGGGAGGGGGAAATGGAACCTGGCTGATGCTCAGAAGGATTTCTAAAATATTAGCATCCTTGGAGAACAGAGGAAACATAGGTAATATAGCAGAGGATGAAGTTGGTCCCTTGTCCCTGTCAATTTGTCCCTTGGCTCTGTGAGCCAGTAAGAGAAAAAGAAATCCATAGAAATTCTTTGTGCAATAAGAAAAAAAAAAAGATAAATGATGTTTTGAACTTTTGGCTCTGGTCAAAGGTGCTGTAGTGGTAGCCCTGGAGGACAAACCCTCTGTTCACATAGAGGACAGGCGCTGCAGGGGAAGCAGCAGTGAAAGTCTCCCTCATGCTATGCCCTGCCACCAGTGTGCTTCAGCCCTGTCATGGAGGAATCGCTAGAGAAAAAGGAGTTTGGTCTCCATACGGTCCCCTGATGAGACTGTCACTGAGAGGGCCAAATCATGCCAGTTATGACATGGAATTTTTCTCTGTGTGTGATGTGGAGGCTTATCCCACTAGGCAAATTGGGTTCGGACCATTGATTCAATTCTCACAGGTCACTGTACAGCTGTCAAGCAGTTATGACTTTCAGTCCCTGCCGATCAAGGATGGTGGCATTAAGATGTGTGTGTTTTAAGGCAGTGTTTTCACTCCATCACTCTTCTGGAGAAAAGGTAGAAGATGGAATATCAAATAAAATTGTGCTGGTGCCAAAAGCCACTTTGCCTTTTCTGTTTTGGAGCTGTAATGTGAGGCTTGGAATAGAAAGGACGCTGAACTACAATGACTTTTACTGGCCTATCAGCTGGGGCTGGGACCAAAGGGTAGTTCAGCAGTTCCAGCCTGATTTGGGCTATAATGAATTTCCAACCTGCTTCCCTTTTATTTTCATCTCTCTCTTTCCCCTCTCCCTTATCTCCATCTTTTCTCCTTTCTTTTTCCTCTCTCTTCCCCTCTCTCTTGCTCTCTGTTTTCCTTTTTTCTCTTTTCTCCTTCCCTCCCTCCAGGCATGCGGATCCTAGTGAACTTGCTCCTGGACACCCTGCCAATGCTGGGGAATGTTCTGCTTCTCTGCTTCTTTGTCTTCTTCATCTTTGGCATCATTGGAGTGCAATTGTGGGCTGGTCTGCTCCGGAACCGCTGTTTCATGGAGGAAAACTTCACAATGTGAGTGAATGAGAAATGCTGTCTCCTTGTTCTGTCTGTGGGAGATGTCTTTTCCCTTCCCTGCCCCTTATTTCCTTCTGTCCTCTAGCACAAGAATTCCAGGGCATTAAAATGTCTAGACTATACCCTATTTTCCACCCTTCCCTGCCCCAGGCACAACAGCTTCCATTTCTTTCCCAATAAACATGCACATACACAGTCTAAAAGCTAGATATGCCTGCAGAATGGACCTGGCAACATAGTGGTCTATTAAAGTATTATTCTTGAACCCGTGCTCTGCCGCTCCCTCAGCTGGGGTAGGCCAAGCAATCTTCATTACTGAAATCCCTCAACTGTTTTTTCTACCTTGATTTTCATTGAACCAGCTTCAAGAGTCCTGGTCAAGTCATCTGCACAGTCAAGGGTCTGATCTTTTATCGCCTTGCATCTTGCATAATTATCTACACTGGTGCCCAAATGGGCTGAATTTTGCCCAGTTTGAAATGGAAAAGAGAACAAAAGTAGTTGTATGTCATTCTGGCAGCTCTGAGAATTCTGGGCCAATTGAGGACTGGCCCAGTCCTAGGCTCAAGTCCTGCCTGGCTGTCCTCAGCTTCAAGAAGTCTTTTCGCTTGCCAGGAGTAGCTGGAGTACAGATACCCCAGCCTTGCCTCCCTCCCCCTGGCCAAGGTCTTGCTGTAAAAAACACAGACGGTTCTGGCAGAAGCTCTGTACTGTTAAGGGATTCCCTTTGGTTAATGACTGAAAGGCAAGGATGAAGAGCTGTACTAGCACACATCTGCTGGCTCTGTGTTTGGAGACACAGTCATTTTGTGTTTGAAAACTTGGATTCAGATTACAGGGCACTGGAAAGCTGTGAGAAAGCCCTGGGGTGCTACAGATCAAGGCTGAGTTGCATTGGCAGAACTGTCTGGGCAAGACACCAGAACACAAATGTTGAAGACAAAGGACGGGCACTGTAATGGTACAAGAAACTGAATGAGATGATGTCTGGGGAAAGGCCGACAGAATCTCAGCTCTAGGCATGCATGGGCTTTGCAGCCACAGAGGAGATCTCTGCTCCAGAGCACATGGCTTCAAGCAGGGGTGCTCAACCCCCAGCCTTTGGAACTGTCATCTGACTTGTGGGGCCCCCCAAGGGTCCAGAAATTTGGTGGGGGGAAGGAAGGGGGTAAATGGAGAGTATATAGAGCTCTGTTCACTTCCTTCACTGAGAAACTGAACTGGGAAAGCAGCTGACACTACTCACCCTGCATGGGGGAGCAGAGCACCAGTTGCAGACTGTAGTGATTCTACTAGCCTCCTTGTTGTTGACTTTGCAGCTTTGCCAAGTCTTCGACTGATCTCAGGCTTTAAAGTATCTTAATCACCTTAAACTAATCTAAGGCCTTACATCAGTTTAAACTGCTTAAAGAGCTAAAGCTCTAGATGAATTTAAACTGATTAATGTTAAGGCCTTAGATCACTTTAAACTGAAAACAAAATTGTTAAAACATGATTTAGGGGAGAAAGTGAGACTGGAAGGCTGATGAGAGGATGGCAGCTGCTTGAGGCTGTTTAAAACTGTGCTTTTATGAGGGAAAATGCATGGTTAGGACCTGTTTTTTCTTTCAGGTACCTGAGAAGGGAAATGGGACTATAACCTGCTAGATTATCATGTGTTAGCTAATTTTTGGCTGACCATTCCCACCCTGGTCTAAAACACTTGGTTTTAATATCAATTTAGCTGTGTATTTATTAGATGTATTTGCTGCTCTTGCCCACAAAGGCTCAGGGAAGCTTACAAGAGGAAAAATAACTGTATAAAAGCAGGCAGGGTATAACATGAGAATGTAACACACAAACTCCTTAAATGATATCTCAACTTAGTTTAGCTTGCTAAATGCCTGCCCAAATGAGATCTTACAGTGCTTCTGGAATATGTCCAGGCCCAGGTTCTGGAAGGCCTTGGAGCGACCTCCCATGTGCTTTTGCCAGGCAAACATGATGCACTCATGGGACTTGCAGGAGTTTGCTCTTAGTTGACCTTAAGGAGCAGGACAGGACAAAAGGAAGAAAGTGGTCCCTTAGGTAAGTAGGGTGCAAACTGTTTAATGTCCATTATATCAAAGAATGATTATATTTTTCACATTGAAACAATGGTACAGTTATTGTCTTTGGACTTATTGTAGTAGACCCTTTAATTTCCACACAAAAATGTTTGCATCCAATACATATATGCACATATATGCATTTATATATTAGTGCCTTTCGGCTGCAGACCAAGAGGCTTTTCATTTTTCTCTTTTTTTTCTCAACACCTTACACCACTCCATGGTATTTAATAAAAAATACCACCTATATTACCGCAATACCTATTGCAGCACACCAAAAACAGAAGAAGACCATGTTAAGTTTGAATGGAAAATCACAGATTTCTTGTTCATATCTTATTGTAAGTTTGTCAAGTGCAGATGTATTTTGAAGGTTGTGGAAAAAATGGTATTCTTTAATAAATAATTTGTGAATTTGGAATTAACTCCCTCCTTTTGGTACAGATTTAACTTTTGCATTTCTTGAGTTTTGAGAGCTCAACTGCAATTTTATGTTTGTATTAACTGCGGGGTTGGGCAGTGTAAAGAAGTTTACGGCCAAACATTGCAAGACATATCTATTTCTAGTTCCATATGTGGGTACATCACAACGTGGCTCAATGCCATTTTCTTTATATGATATTCAACATGGGCTTTGATACCAACTAAGTAGATGATCTGAATGCACATATTTTCCTTTGGCAGATGTAAAGCTTATTTACTGTCCCTCAGGAATGGTGGATGGTAGAATTCTGCTTAAGACCATGAAGTCTAACCCCAAACAGGGCTCTACAAAATTGGGGACCAACTCACAAAACTATTATTTTTCCAGCCAGCCTCCTTCAAAATACATCTGTATGTCATTTATTCAACACATTTCTTGCACCAAAGTGGCAGCTTCTAGTTCCTCAAATGTCACTATAGTGAACATTTGTCACAGTAACTTCATCAGTTTGTTTTTAATCCTCTTAGACAAGGCGACATTGTCTTACCCCCGTATTACCAACCCGAGGAGGATGATGAGATGCCCTTCATCTGCTCACTGTCAGGAGACAATGGCATCATGGGGTGTCATGAGATCCCACCACTGAAGGAGAGGGGCCACGAGTGCTGTTTGGACAAAGATGACTACTATTACTACAACTCTGTCCGGCAAGAGTTCAATGTCAGTGGCATGTGCGTCAACTGGAACCAGTACTACAATGTTTGCCGCACAGGCAATACCAACCCACACAAAGGCGCCATCAATTTTGACAATATTGGCTATGCCTGGATTGTTATATTTCAGGTGAGATAAGATTAGCTTCCCAGCTGGGATCCAGGTCTTTGTCCAAATCCTTTTTCACCCATATGGTGCTCTCTCACCATCACACTGAAATGAGTTAGGTGCTGTTATAACTACAGTGACCTGGCTGGAAAAGGAGCCTGTATGTGTAATCCATGTTAAGGCTGTAGAAACACATTCCAGATGGGATCTGGAATCCAGATCTGTTTTTTCTCCACCTCATTCCTGAGGCTGTACCCAGAATCCAATTCAGGAGGCACAGAAATCCATTCTGAGTTCTTCTACCTTCACTTTGTTTCAGGGAAATGAAGTAGTTGAATGAATATCTATATGGGTAACTAGTACAATCTCACAGGATTTGGTAGCATGCCGTCTTCACCTAAAAGAATCATGCTTATATCCTGGATTGGAAGTTTTTTCAGCTTTTCTGTATTTTGTTTATGTCCTTCTGCTCATCAGCATCAGCTGTGCCATGTAGAGGGATGTGGTACTCCTGGATTCATTCTTGTCTCTTGCTTTCTCCTTTCTTTGCAGGTGATCACACTGGAAGGGTGGGTGGAGATCATGTATTATGTGATGGATGCTCATTCATTCTACAACTTTATCTACTTTATCTTGCTGATAATTGTAAGTGCAAAGTGACTTCTCATACTGGTGGATTCCTAACCTAGGCTCAGAGTGTCCCAGCTTTCTGCGTCAAGGCTTCTGAGCGAGACCATGTATTTTATATAAACAAAGGACGCTGGGTAGGAAAGGGCTGTACTGTCCTTTATTCCAGGTTCCTCAGGGATTCAATTTCTGAAGGTTGTATCCAGGATCCTTGTCAGTCGTACGCAAATACAGACCAGGTTCATCTCCTCCTAGGGTGCGTCTACACATGCCCCTACAGTGCTGTTGTTACCTCACTGTCTTTTAGTACTTCCAAAAGGAAGTACTAAATGACGGTGCAGTAACAGCCCATATTGCCCTGTGCCAGTGGCACATGGTTATTTTTAGCCACTATATCGTCATAGCAATGTACTACAACGAGGGCGTACGTTGCTATGGTGACATAGCTGCAGCATCATGGTTTGTGCCTACTGATGCTAAGTCACTGTAGCGCATTGCTGTGGCGATGTAGCATCACATGTAGATGCGCCCCTAGAGGAGTACACCCAATATATATTCTTTGGGACCTGGAAGTCCAGTTTAGGATTTTATTCTCTTCCCAAAGATCTCTACGTAGAGTCTGTTCCAAGGGCCCCAAAATCCATTTTGTTTTCTTCTCCTTAGCAGTGCATCTAGGTTCTATTCCAAGCACAGATAAATGCATTTCCTCTTCTCCCTCCTCTTTATACATATGCCAGTCTTGAGTAGCCCATTTTCATGATTTGCCTTGCAGTAGTGCCCAGAGACCTGAATTATGAGCAGGGGCCAAACATTTTGAATGACATACACACCTGAAATGGAAAACAGTCTCTGCCCCAAAGATCTAACAACATCACCTGCGCCAATGCAGACAGGTGGGTGTAGTACTCAGTGGATGAGGCAAAGGAGGAAGAAAAGTGGGATAGTAATAGGAAGAAAAGGTTTTATGTTACTTAAGCGCACAGTTTACAGGCTGAATTGCCTATTGTGAATGTTTATTTTTGTTTTGAATAAAATAAGTGAGGAGAGGTATGACTGAATCACTAAGAGGCTGGAGCTGGTTTCTTTTCAGCTACAGAAACTCTGTCTAGATATCAATACCATACTCAGCACTACACATCTGGATTCCAAGTTTCTTCTTGTTATCAAGACGACAGAGGTGGTTAGTCTTGTTATTCTGAAGTCAGGCAAAAGGTATGGCAGTTCAGAGACACATGAGCATTTGTAGACCACAACCTACTTTGTCACATGCTACAACATGCCCTGCTTTCTGCCTTGTTTCTAAGTTACTGCCCACATGGAGGATGATGATGAGGAGACAAAAAGAGAATATGTGAGGACTAATGAAAAGGAAAGAGAAGGGAATATTTTTAAAAGCAGTGAGACAGTCATGATTGAAGAGCTTCATTGTGGCTGACACCTGAATGGGTTCTTTTGCCTTAGCTCGATTTTAGTTGACAGAAACAAAAAGCTGAGATGTGATCTATCAGTCTCATCAAACTTACAAGCTTTTTTTTAAATTATAGAGGCAAGATTCCTTTACATGGTGAAGCAGCCTCCCACACTTCTCATGGAAAGCACTCTGCTTCAGCCTCAGTCCCTATTGGTGGAAGTCCACTATTATTGCAATTAGAGTTGTTTTATCTGAAACTGGTACAAGACCTAGCCCACAGATGTTCAGCCCCAAAAGCAAACCAATTAGCCAGTGCTTTTGATGCACTTAGTAGATGCTTTCATTACTTCCAATTTATTCATTCACCTCTCTCCCCTCACCTCCTGGAGTAGACATATTTGACTGGACCGACCTGCATTTTCACTTAAGCAATATCATTGGGGTATCCCAGCTTGTACAATATAAGTAGGGACAGAATTTAATGTCACGCTGTTATACACAGAAGTTGGCAGGGATTGCACGGTACCTTCATGAAGGCAGCATTTAGCCTTTTAAATATGCATGTGTAAGAAGGGGCAAGCTTCTTCCCCTTAAATTCGAGTAGTCCCAAATTGCATATTGGATACTAAAGGTGAACATTCAGTCAGGTGGAGCATCTTCTTAATTCAAGATCAACTCACATCAACTGACAAGATCAACTTCTGATTTCAGTGTTATCTCTGAATTTTCACAGTCATCTGAAAACCCTCAATTAAACACTCATCTTGAGATTTTACAGCTGAGTGTCGGTGACATTTCTAGACACACCCTGTTCATTTGCAGATGATGCTTAATGTTATTTCTGTCAGCCATTGCAAGAGATGAACCATGAGTTAGACTGTAAACTGCTCCAAGCACAGACCATAGGTCGAATTATTTCTAGGTTAACTCCTTTGCCTTCTGTGAAATTACACCACAGATGCACTCAATCCCATAGCTTATTTAATGCCAAATACTTATTTACAGGAAGCAGTCCCAACACACCACTCTTTTGGGGTCTGCTTTATTGAGACCTCACCAAATACAGTTCTGACCTTTTCAAGTTCAAACCATTCCTTTCTGAGGCTTCAGACCATGACCATCTTTTGGTTCCTTCCAATCAGTGTTGTTCTACTAGTCCCGCAGCAGCCTTTGGGTCTTTCCCTGAAGTTCTCTTCCAAGCTTGGATCCTTGGGTTCAACCTCTTAATTAAAGTCTCTATAACTTCCTTTCCTGGAGCTGTGTTTTAATCCAGACTGGCTTCCCCAGCCATACTGTAGACTGAAAGTTCTCAAGTCTCCTACTTAAGATCTCTCCTTGTTAATCGTTAGCAGACAGAGGACCCATTCCCATCTTAGTTTGGTAATTCTTCTTGGAACTACCTGTTCTTAAAGGGGCACAGCAATGTCTGGCTTCAGCCCCACAATGTCCATAAAAGGGATAGACCAGTGCACCATTCACGCTCAGTAAAGAATGAGTATCGGCTTCCAAGCCCAAAGCCTGAAGGACAATGTGAAGGTGGATCTGCCAGTTCTCTTAAGAATTCAACAAGCATATTGTTTGCATTTAATGACTTTCACTGAATGGTTCCTGAACAGGTGATCTGGTAGCCATATCTAGTCCTTCTTCTTCTTCCTTTTTCTCACAGTCTTGGATGAGATCATGAAGAATGGGTTGACTTGAGGGACAGGATTAAGGAGCAGAAAATATCAGTTATACTCATGAGTCTCATTTTACTTCTTTGTCTGTAAGTTCCTCCCTCTGCAAAATGGAGACAATGCCTCCCTCCTGACCCAGGAATATTGTACGTTTTTATCAGTTTAAGTCTGTGGGATGCTTTGACACCACAGGAATGGGTGTCATTGAAATGCCACTAAAAAAATATTCCCAGCTCCCAAACTTCCACTTTGGTACATTCAGTGTGAAAGGGGGGAGACAATGAGGATGGAAAAATGTAAGGGTGTGTGTGTGTTTGTGTGTCAGAGAGGAACACATCTGCAGGAGGCTTGGAGTCATTACTGAAAACATGACGAAGACATGGACTACGCAGAATTTTTGGGGGGTAAGAAGCAAAGGGCTCTAAACGACATAACCGTTTTCTTTTTTCTTTCTTTCTTTTTCTTTCCCCCGTGAAAGGCCAAATAAAGAACCTGAAGGGCAGATGGGCTGGCATGAGGGAGAGAAGGACTATATAAATTAAGATGAACAGATTTAGAACAGCTTTGAAGGGCACTAGGGGAAAACAAAAAGCTCTTTATTTTGAAGCTGCATATTGTCCTAACACTGAATCTGGCAGGGAGCAGCTTTATTTTTCAAAGGCTTATTTAAATACTAGCACATACATCCCCCCCTTTGAAATATTAAAAGCCACTGAACTGAATCTCATGATGAAGCCACTAGGCACCTGTGTGTATATGTGTGAGAGAGAGAGTAGGTGGGAGGGGTGAAGAGGCACGTGGGATGGACATGAGGGATACCAGCTATTTTAGTAGGCAAAGTTGCACTTGGACCTTCCTGAAAATCTGTCTCCATGTCTTCCTTTTCTGGTACAGGGAGGTGGTGGAGTTGACACAGGAGCTTTCTCCTTTGCCTGCTCTTTGCACCTCTCTCTCATAAAGGGTTGCATTTTTACAGCTTAGCAAGATGAGCTGAGATACAGGATGAGGAAGCAGCCACAGGATGAGAGCTCCCATCTCAAGAAGGAAAGGCTAAAGCTGATTTAGTTTTTTTGTTAGTGGTCCTAAATCCAATTATGGAAACTGCACTGCTCCTACTTTCTAAATAGTAATCCAGTCCAAGTTTTTCCCTTGCTCTAAGAAAGTTGCCCCCACGCACGGCCCAGAGGGCAAAGGCACCCAGTTCCATTTCTTCTTTGTTTCTTTGGGACTCCTCGTCTCCACAGTCCTTTTTAGGGTCCATCAGAACCTACTTCTGTTGTCTCCACAGGTAGCACCTAAACTCCACTCCAGAAAAGCATGGAAATCCTGTCACCATTCAAAAAGAAAGCTGTCCTTTTTATCACTCTTATTCTGCAGTTTACAGCTCCATTGAGAGCAATTGCCATCCATGTTGTAACAACTTTCCAAAAAAAGTTATAAATGGACTTAAAAATCCCTCATGTGGACCAGGCTTACATTCCTATTGAATCCCTGCCCCAACCCTGTTGATCTTCTAATGCAGATTCCACACATTTAATAATACTTAGCAGCACTATAGTGATTTTTCTCCAAAGATCTTTGAGGATTAAGCATTGTTGTCTCCATTTTATGGATGGGCAAACCAAGGCACCGAGAGCTTAGAGGAGACAAGTCATGGAATGAAGTAGAGCAGGTGCCCTTTTTGCTTTCGAGAGCAGCGGTTTTCAGTCTGTGGTCTGTGGACCCCTGGGGGTCTGCAGACTATGTCTAAGGGGTTTGCAAAAGATGACTATGAGCAATTAAAAGTATGTGAATACCCACACTTACAATTCAAAGGGGTCCATACCTCCATTCAAAATTTCCAAAAGGGTCTGCATCTCCATTTGAAATTTTTTAGGGATCCACAAATGAAAAAAAGTTGAAAACCACTGTTCTAGAGGATGGGTAATGAAAGTCTGAAAGAATATTTAAAAAGGGGAAGGGAGGAAGTTCGTCTCAGTTTAGTGCCTTGATACTGGCCCAGGTGGTAAAAATCACATCAAGTGAGTTGTTCTGAGGCATCTAGGTATGGTTTTCCATGAGAACTGCAGCCCCACCTATTTGGACAGAATCTCAGTTCTCTTTTTCCTTTCTTCTGTCTTCCTCCTGTTTTATTTTCCTTTTCCACTTTCCTTTTCATCTCTTTTTTCCCTACTTCCTACCATTGTTGTTCCTACTCCTCCTTCTCTGGTCCTAGGTTGGCTCCTTTTTCATGATCAACCTATGCCTCGTGGTCATAGCCACACAGTTCTCTGAGACCAAGCAGCGGGAACACCAGCTCATGCAGGAGCAGCGAGCACGGTATCTGTCCTCCAGCACTGTGGCCAGCTACATGGAGCCAGGTGACTGCTATGAGGAAATCTTCCAGTACATCTGCCACATTGTGCGCAAAGCCAAACGCCGCACACTCAGCCTCTACAACAACCTGCAGAACCGACGCCAGGGCCGGATGGAGCCAGGCAACATGAAGCCAGACATGAATGGGAAAGGACAGAGATGCTACAGTAAGAATTCTGTGGGGAAAGCTGGAAATATGACAGCAGCTAGGAGCTTTGTCATGTACCAACCTGCCAAAGGGCATGTGTTCCTAAAACACAAAGTTCAGAGTTAATATTGTCACCAGGATCCCAAGGAGAAACAGCAGTAGGTGTCACCAAGAGGAATTTCATTCGTTGGACAAGCTATAAGGGAAGCCCAGGTCTAAAGTTTCAAGGGCTGTTGCTTAACAGGACTTAAAGGTATCAACAGAGGCATGTGGAGGGCTCTGGTACATCTGAGTATTTGGTACTCTAGGGCGAAGGGGCATTAGCAGAAAGTGTGGGGAGAGGGTTGAAGTGTATAAGGAGATCTTGTAGGACCTCAGGATAAAGCTCAAAGTGGGTACAGTGGATCAGAGTTGAGAAGGTTTGGCAATTTACTGAGGGTGGTTTCAGTAGGAAAGAGGTGCTGAAGAACACAGTTTTGAGATGTATTAGCATAACTTTGAGGGGTGGGGAACTTGCTTAATTTTTAAAAGGTGAGAAAGCAAGTTTTTTTCATGTGTGCGATCAGACATGAGGTACAATTCTATAATTTCAGTTGAGGTTCTGGCCTCGAAAGTGACAGTACAAATGGCTCAGTGGGGTTGTGTGTGCTAATTGCTTCTCATTGGCTTCCAGAATACATGTGGCCAATTTATAAGTGAAAGAATAGATTTTCTAACTGTCAGCCTTGCAAACTCAGCCTTTTGCTTTTGCACATCTTACTCACTAACAAAGATCGAGCAACTGGCACTTTGATGCCAAAGCTAGGTTAGACGCCAGCTCACTCTCCCTTTGGTGTGCTGGCACTTCAGGGCTAACAGGAGGAAAAAGATATAAAAACCAGGTTTTGTCATGAAAGCCAACAAATCTGATTTGATAGAGGGTGGTAGGTAAGACTATGTTATTTTCAGTCTCTTTTCTGGCTCTTTAAGATACTTTCAAAACTCAGGTATCTAAATGAGAGAGCACAGTTCAGCATTTGGGTTCTCAATGAGCACTCAAAGATTTTAAGGCCAGAAGGGACTGCTGTGATCATTTTGTCTGACCTTCTGAGTAGCACAGGCTGCCAAATTTCACCCTGTGATGCCTGCACTGGAAGAAATAATTCTTCCTTACTATGTAAGTGAAGACCATTGAGCCTAATCACTTTTAGCTGAAGTACAGCATATATTTTACAAAGGCATCCAATCTCAATATAAAGACCTCAAATGATGATGAATTTACCACTTCCCTTGATGGACTGTTCCATTCTCCCTCAATGTTAAAAATCATAGCTATCTTAGGCACCTATTTAAAGTCCCAGATGTAAAGCTGGTACCTTGATTTGAAGCCTCATTTGGACATTTGACCCTGCTTCTTTACATTTAATCCTTTCTTTTCCTAGGACATTGTCAGAAACACAACTCTCTTGACTACACTCCTCAGGCCCTTGTCCAGCCCATTGCCGTGACACTGACTTCTGACCCCAGCAACTGCCCGAGATGCCACAGAGTACAGCGTGAAGCAGCCCGGAGGCTCTCCATCCTTGACAGTGCTGACTCAGACCAGGAGGATGGAGAGGCCGGTGAAGAGGAAGGAGAAGGAAGCAGGGAAAGCAATGCTGTTGCTGAGCTGGAGAAAGAGGAAGAGGAGGGGGAAGAGGGCAAACAGATGAGGCTGTGTAGTGACATGTGGCAGGAAGTGAGAGTCAAACTGAGAGGGATTGTGGAGAGCAAGTATTTCAACCGTGGGATCATGATAGCGATCCTGGTGAACACCATCAGCATGGGCATTGAGCACCATGAACAGGTAACAGCCCTGGGGAGAACTGGAAATCTGAATTCAGTGTGCCAGCTGGGGGTGGGAATGGACAATAAGAATGGGTAGACGGTAGCACCATGTGTCAGGTAGGTCACACACAGTGGAATTACATGGTCTGGATTCATGTATGAGAGGGTCCCCTTGGGCAGCATCCACAATTGAACAATCTTGTTATGTCCTGACAAGAGCCTCTTTGAGGCAGGGGCATTTGCTTCCTCTTGTCACGAAGGTCCAGATTCTGTTCCACCTATTAGATGCTGAAGTGGACTTTGGCACTTATGTGCAATTCTACCCCACCTTTTTCAAGTCTCTGAAAAACAGTTAATGCAAAAAGTAGGTGGATCCTTTTCCTCCTCAGTGCTTTTTTGTTTTTCAGTCTTAAGGGTCAGATTGCTGTAAGTTACAAAATCAGATGCATTAATGGATTTCCAGGGTTTTGAAAAGGATGCAGTAGACTCACACTGAGGTACCCAAGTCCACTTAGACGCTCAGGCTCTTCTCTTCCTCAATTTGTTATTGTTTATAGAGCATCAACAGCAAGCTTGTTGGTGTATGAGCCTCTTAAGGAGTCCTGGGCCCTTTCACAGGAACTTACAACCTTGTAGAGGTAGACAGAGCAAAGTGCACACAGGTTGTAGTAGTGCAGAAGATTCCAGCATGACTTTGAGATGCATCCACAAGGGCCTTTTTATCCCCTGCTTTTGCACTTAGTCATGTGTCTGCCTCCATCTAATTTCCTTTCATCTCCTTCTGTTGCTTTTCTTCTCTCTTTCATCCTCCACTTTTCTTTCTCTCTCTGTCTCCTCTATCCCTCTGCTCTCTCTCTCTCTTTTCCCTTGTCTCCTCCATTTCCCCCACCTCTCTCCCTCATTTCTCTCTTCATTAGCTGACTGAATCCTTAGTCTATTTGGTTAATTTAATGTACCCTCTGGGGATGTCACAGGCACTTTACCAGCATCTCAATTCAAATCCATCAGCTTGCTAGTCTTTCTAGCTTAATTAAGAGATGCATGAGCACAGCCTGGCTGTATACAACGACTGAGGAAAACAGGTGAGTCCTTTGATTGCTGCAGCCAGAAATTACTCTCTTTCCTCCATTCTCTTTGAGGGGTTGAGACCACACAAGCCCCTCCTTGCTATGATGGCCTCAAGTGACAGGTGGATGGAGACATGTAAAGCAAACACATTTGTCTAAGCACAGATATGACCCTCATCACTGTAATCTCCAAGCACCTTAGTGTCATTAAAGTATTTTATCCTGATAACACCCATGTGAGGCAAAGAAAGGATTATCATCCTATTTTATTGTAGGGTCCTGAGGCACAGGATAGATTAAGTACCTTGTAGCATGCCTTATAATACCCTCTCCATTAACATTTCATATGGGGCTATTTCATGGCACAAGCAGAAAGGCATAGCTGTAGATTGCCATGGGCCTTGTCCTACTGCGGACCAGTTTTTCCCCATCCTTTGAATCTGTTTGCACTTAATAATACCTACCTATAAGATACAGTGTGGACAATCAGGAAATCACATGTTTATGGTAATGACTGTACTTAGCTGTGGTGCTGTCAAACGGGGCATATCACTCCAGGTGGGCTGCCTCCTGAACTGAGAGCAATATACGTGTGTCCTTGTGGTGCTGTGGGTGGACTAGCAAAAATGGAGGTGGGCTAATTGATACTTTCACTTGACAGTGATAATTAGCCTACCCACAGTGCCATACAGAAGCAGTTACCCCACTTCCAGTTCAGGAGACAGCCCGTATGAGGACATCACTGCCAGGCATAGCAAGTGTGCAGTCTATATATGGCAGTAGTCCATTCTGCTGTTCTTCATTAAAATGTACAGCGCAGCACTGGAAGAAGTCCAAAAGAAAATCACCTTCCTGCACTTTCCCCCTGTAGTTTTCATCTGTATCATCATTTACTAGCTCCACTGGTTCATGTTGTGTAGTTGCTGTTTCCCTTTTTTACTGTTTGCTGCTTGTCAGAGACATTCAGTAGACATCCAGTCCAGGAGTATGAGATGTATTAAGCTGTGGAGACATCTCCCTAGGGTAACAGGACAAACCCCTTCGTTTAGGTCATTTAAAACTGGATGTGGACAAAGCAACATGCAGTTCTGCCTGGGTTCTGAGACAGGGATTTGGACTAAATATCACCATGTGTGCATTTTCCATCTCTAGTTTGCAATTTTACAGTTACTGTCAAGTTGTGTTGTTGTAATGGAGAAATATGAAGAGATTAGGAAAATTTCTCTATCAGTCGTGTCTCTGTATTGTATTTACAAGGTACAGATATCAGAGAACTGATTTGTGTGGCTGGTTCTGTGCTACCCTGGGCAGTGAGAGTCAAAGATCTGCCATCTGGCCCAAAGAGTTGCCCCAGTTCGGTTTCACCAGAGCTGCCAGTTTAGACTTGGTAGAAGAAACTTCCTCCTACAGACAGTCTACTTGATACCTGTCTGCTGCAGAGTTTCTTCTACCTCCCTCCCTCTGTTGCATCTGATGCTGGTCACTATCAGAGGCTGGACACTGGACTAAATGGACAAGATAGATGGTTGATGGCTAGAAAATGGTGTGCTTTTGGGAATTGGCTTATAGATAAAGTAGATTTATTAAAACAATGATCCAGGGTAATGCCAAGGGTTAATTGGTTGCTAAAAGTCTGTTTGTGACCGTTTCCTTCAAGGCCCGCTGTGTCTGACACAGGCAACCAGCAAGCAAATACACAGGCTGGGAAATTGAAGACATGTACCACACTGTTCCATAACATGAGATAAGATGGCATTAGGTCATAGTGCCCAACTGCAAGGCCCTGGGATTTTTGGCTTTGCAGAACAGACCAAATTAGGAGAAACCAGCAAAAAACCAAATTAGAATGTGTGCATATGATGGGTTTGTAAAACAAAGGAATGTAATGACAGGACAGAATGTGGACAGTATGACGACCACAGGAAGACGGATCAGCAGTGCCCAGAGGTGAAGAGTCATTAGAGGGGGGAAAAGAATACAAAAAGAGGGATTTCCTGAGAGGGGAACCTACGGCCACTATGAACAGAGGGCATACCACTAGTCTGTCTCGCCCACCCCACTGGTGGACATAGGGGGGGGCCTCACCCTCCAATGCCCAGGCTGCTGACATCTGACATTCAAGAGAAAACCTCAGTCGTGCTCATGTACTGGCCAGATGTACCTTGATTCTGTGAACCCTGGGACTGTTAGATAAAGAATTATTTGCCTTAGTCTTATCTGATATCACTGGACATCATTCAAATTTGCCTGTTATCAAATAGAGAGGTCGTGGTCAGTCTGAGGGTTTGAGTCTGCCTGAAACAAGATATCTGGGTCACAAATCCAGTGCCATCAATGGCCTGGGTTAAAAATGTCTGTGTTAAAATAAGGCAATGAGGATTGGTGGTTAAGACCTTCTCTTCTTCACCCCAGATCTGTCACCTTGTCACTGGGGCAGGAACTTTGGATGAAATTGGCTAGCCTTCATAGGGAAGTTGCATTTGCTTTCTCACATGGCCAGTAGTATAATGAGCAATGGGCTACAGGGGCACCAGCCCTGAATGCCTACACAGAGGGGGCACAAGGATGGCAGCTGATATCACTACCCATCCAAGTGCCACGGCCACTGCAGGAAGCCCAGCTGCTCCAGCCAGCCTGGCCCTGCTGCTGATGCCACCCAGGGTATTAGACCCTGGCTGTTATGCCTCTGCACATGGCATCTGATTAGTGTAGAAGGGGAAGGGTTCACTGTCAAGGGAATCTGGATCATTGTTTCTTGCATTTGCAAAGATCCAGATTCAGACTTGGCAAACCATGTGAGATCAAATTAAAATTGGCCCCAAGCAACCTTCTGCCGCTCTGCTCCAGCTGCCCCACTGACCTCATGACTGCATTTTGGAGAGGCCCAATTTAAGTCATCCCCCACCCTATTCTGAGATATAAGTGCATTCTCCAGGGCCAGAAATCACCAAGATAAGCAGGCCTTTGTTCTGATGAGACTGCTGGGGCTCCCAGCTTCCGGATGGGCAGGAGCTGTTGTGAGTGCAGGACTTTCCCAATGGCCATTTCAGTCCTTCTGCTTTTGGAGAAGGCCAGGAGGTCACAGAAGAAAGGAAGGAGGATGAACCCTGCCATTTTTTGCTAAACCCCTGAAAAGGTTCTGGAAACAAATGTCAGGCAGCCACTTGTTTGATCTCTAGCAGTGTCCCACAGCTCTAAGTTAACAAGTTGGCTATAGCTTTTCAGAAGGGAACGCTTGTTTTTAGTCTCCCTCCTCCATTAAGACTACATTCCCTGTGCCAGGGAGAAACTGTTTCCCACCCCCACTACACACACACACAGTGACCCAGCCCTCCGCTGTGTCAGCTGTCATTCATAATTAAGCTGAAAGCGCATGATCGTATAGCTAGTCCCAGATGTCACAGAATTCCTGGGAGGTTACGGCCCCCTTGGGGCTCCCAGCCCTGCCAACAACACCTCGGGCTCAAAGCTAATCGTTCTTTTCACTCTAGCTAATTATCTGTCTCTTCACAAATGGCTGCAATGTAGGGTCTGCCTTTGCTCTATGAGTGTGTTGCCTCAGGTCTCATGAATCCAGCTGGTTCCTCTCCCTTCTTCTTTTCTTTCCTTTTTTTCCCATGTTTTCATTCTTTCTCTGCATCTCTTTTTATCTGCATCACTAAACTCTTCTTTTTTTGCTTCCCTTTCCTCTCTGTTTCCTCCCTCATCCTTCCTTTCTCCACATAATGTTAAGCTTATGTTGGGTACCCCCACCTTTTCCTTTTTCTGTCCTTATCTCTGTCTGTCTGTATCTTTCCTACCTATTCCTTCCTGCCCCTCACTCTCTTTGGGAAGAATGCTTTGCAGGGGTGATTGATGGCCCATTAGAAAAAGATTAACAGGTGCAGGCTTGACTAGAGAAACAGATGTCAGGGAGGGAAGAAGAGACAAGGAGAACAGGTGACCTTTTCCGTAAGAGAGATGCAAGCATGACTTTTAGAACATCAATTGCACTCTACGACAGAGAGAGAATGAAGGTTCGGACGACGGTGAGAAGGATAATCCACCTTCATCCCTGTTGTCTTTTTGCATTTTTCATTCTCACTGACAAAATCATTTGATTCAGGCTGAAATTAGTGTCTCTGTTTAGCATATGGGTCTCTCGTTCCCATCTCATGTCATTACTGCTTGGCTCTCTGTGTGGTTATCTTCATCTCTCTCCTCCCTGCATGCGCTCTCTCTCTCTTTCCCCCACCCCTTTTGAGGACCCGTTTTGTTATTCAAATGTAATTATGGATGGAAATTGAGCCTTCTCCCCTTTTATTTTGATTTTAGAGAAACTGGCAGTTTTAATAAAACTCTGCAGCAGGGTTAGGCAGTTTTGCCTGCTCCCTCCAGCCTCAAGGAAATCACAGCCAAATTCTTGATCCCAAGGAAGGAGGGATAAAGGTAGCAGGTGCTGAGAAAGTGTTTTTCAGGGTAAAGATGGGGTTGCTTCAGAAGCTGGATGAAAGCCCAGTTAGAAAAAGGCATGGATAGCCAAAGATCTGGGGAGCAGATACTAACCCAGTTGTTCTGGTTTTGGAATAGAAACAGCTATGCCTAGATTCCTTTTGCCCCCTGGAATGGTACAGGGCTGGGTTTGATCGCCAGGAGAAGGCTAGGAGCTTTAACTTGAACCCCAGGCTCTGCCCCTGCTCCTGTGCTTCCTGTAACAAAGTGGTAGCACAGCCTCTGGGAACATACCTTTCCCCTTTTCAAAGGACAGTAACCAAACCTTGACACGTTCTAAAAGAAAAGTAAGTTAATGACTCATGTCCCCACTGTGCACCATGGGGCAGTGATAGCTTCCCTGGAAAAGATTGCTCAGGCCAGGATGGAGTCCCCTTCTCTATTGCTGATGGGCTTATCAGGACAATATCCTTCCCCCAGTTGTCACCACCAGGGGGCTCCAGCAGTGTCCCTCTTTCCTGTTGTGTCTGATGTCAAAAATGCGACCTGGTATTTATGTATCATAACTCAGACCTACCTGAAGAAAGCGGGCAGCAAGCTGACCGTGTGACGTATGTGAGTCCACCAGGTCTTACCCAGTGTATGTGTGCCTATAGAAACACCAGACAGTGTGAATGTCACTGCTCCCTGGTGGGTAAACTGTGGTGTGGACTCATTCAGTCAGTTCCATCTGTGGTTTCTCCTTTAGAGCAGAGAGAAACTGGGGTATAATACAGAAAAATAGACCCCGAACATGTAACCCTCATGTGAGTGGATCGCATCTGCTCAACTCACACATGACAAATTTGAGTGTTGCATTTACTTTGACAGCATTTATGTTTCTCTAAATGTCTGACTACATGGGTTAAGTTATAACTCAGCTATAGGGTGGGGAGGGGAGGTCACTGTTCTCTCATTCAGGTAGGTTAGTCCTTCTCCTCCATTTTTCAGAGAGGATGACAAGAACCTGGCATCCATCAGCAGTGATGTCAGCACAGCCCCCATCCACCTATGAAGTGCTACATCATCATTCCCCATCAAGCGGCTGGCTCCTTTCCCAATTTTTTTGGAGGGGCATCCAAGAACTGAACATGGCAAAGAAACATCCATTAATGCTGAAAACAAAAGAAGGAGTAATTTAATTTTGTTCAGGCTTGTTCAGCTGATGGAGTCATTAAAACTCTCTGTGTCTACTCATGTGCACCACACATGCACACACCACAGCCCAGTGCTAGAAGAAACTGTATTACATCAGTCACAGATTCACTAGGCTCAGATGTCCTAGATAGAGTGTTGTTTTTATCTTAGCGACACATTTACCCCACTCAGTTTCAAGGGAATTTTCCCCTTGTGTCTTACTCTCACCAGTTTTCTCTTTTTTCCTTGCTGTCCTTTTTCCTCCATTCCTCACCCATTCTTCTCTTTCTGTCCCTTGTTAGACATTAACAGGCTACCCCTCATTGCTGATGTGTTATTCATGCACTAGGATGGTCTCCTGGGTAATTATTTAGACCACTGCAAAGAGGGAGGTTGCAAGAACAGGCCCAGCAAACAAATGCCTGCAGAAGAAGGGAGGAGGAAGTGGAGCATGGTGGAGAAAGAGAAAAAAATAAGGAAAGGAAGAAAAGAGGAGAAACAAAAAGGAGAGCAGGCAGAAAACCAAGGGCCAGGAGGGAGAACTGGATGGAAAAGTTTTCCTGTTCCATGAAATTGTACAGGATTAAAACAAACAAACAAACAAACATTAGTCATTGGAGATAATCCAAGACCTTGTGGGACAGTCTGGCCCTAGATTAGCCAATAGCAAGGTATCTAGGCACTCATTTGCTCTAACAAATGTCTATTTATACAAAGTGGAACAGCTCCACCAAGAGAGGGTCTAGGAGACACATCCCAGAATAGCCAGGGGGTCAGATCACTGAGCTAAGTGTAGATGAATTTGCTGTGGATAAAATCTTTGTAAACTCAAAGAGGAAAAAGAGCATGAAAAGGGCATCATCAATACCCTCCCTGATCAGCATTTTGATCCGTCACAGTTCCTGTGTGTCTGTGTCCAGTTTTGGGTCCCATGCTTCAGGGAGGATCCCAACAGATTGGAAAGTGTCCAGCACAGAGCAACAAAAATTATTAGAGCCCTGGGAAGAATGGCTTATGATTAAAGGCAAAAGAGCCAAGCAACCCTCTTGGCTAAACAGGGAAATCCAAGAGAGCCTAGGGAGAAAAAGAGAGGCATCCAAACTGTGGAAGCAGGGGGTAGCCACCATGGAGGAATATACCTGCTTGGCTTGCACTTGCAGGGAATCAGCTGGGAAGGCTAAAGCAGAAATGGAACTCAGGCTGGCTACAAAAATTAAGGACAACAAAAAGTCCTTCTTTAGGTACATAGGAATTAAAAAGAAGGCGCATGGCAACATAGGACCCCTACAGGACAGACTAGGGCAAGTGGTAACAAATAGGAGAGACAAAGCTGAGCTCTTAAACAAGTTCTTTGCATCTGTATTCCTAAACACAGATAAAGATACATCTTCTAAAGGGGCTATAGACAGGCACAAGAGAGACTCCGGCCCACCAGCAGTTAGCACTGACCTAGTGAGGAAGCATTTGGAGGGGCTGGATGTGTTTAAGTCAGCAGGCATAGGCTATCTTCATCCAAGGGTGCTGAAGGAATTGACCATTGTCATTGCAGAACCACTGGCAAGGTTGTTTGAGCACTCATGGCGCTCAGGATGGATCCCAGAGGACTGGAAAAGGGCCAATGTGGCACCTATTTTCAAGAAGGGGAGAAAGGATGATTGGGGTAACTATAGGCTAGTTAACCTCACCTCTATCCTTGGGAAGACCTTTGAAAAAAGTATTAAGGATCACATCTGTGGGAGTCCAGTAGGAAAAATAATGAGGAAGGGCAACCAGCATGGCTTCATAGTGGGTAGATCCTGCCTGACTAACCTTGTTTCTTTGTATGACCAGGTCACAAAATGCTTAGATGCAGGAGCTGAGGTAGATGTCATCTACTTGGATTTTAAAAAGGCCTTTGGTACAGTGTCGCATCCCATTCATATAAGCAAATTAGGTGATTGTGGCATAGATTACTACATGGTCAGGTGGGTGGTGAATTGGCTTATGAGGCATGCACAGAGGGTGGTGGTGGACGGGTCATTTTTGACCTGGAAAAATGTGGGCAGTGGACTTCCCTAGGGTTCGGTCCTTGGACCAGTGCTGTTCAATAACTTCATCAGTGATGTGGATGAGGGCATAGAAAGCACTTTGTCCAAATTTGCGGATGACACCAAATTATGGGGCAAAGTAAACAACACGATGGAGGTCAGGGAGTGGATTCAGGTGCATTTGGACAGTGTGGGCAGAACAGAATAAGATGCAGTTTAGCAAGGATAAGTGCAAAGTGCTACATCTATGGAGGAAGAATCATCAACACACCTACAGGCTGTGAGATGACTTTCTAAGCAGCACAGCAGCAGAAAGGGATCTCGGTGTCATAGCTGACTCCAATATGAACATGAGTTGTCAATGTGATGAAGTGATAAGTAAAGCCAACTGCACTCTTTCATGCGTTAGAAGGTGCATCATGAGCAGGTCTAAGGAGGGGATACTTCTCCTCTGCGGCATTGGTAAGACTGCAGCTGGAGTACTGTGTCCAGTTCTGGGGACTGCACTTCAAGAGGGATGAGGATAACCTTGAGAGGGTTCAGAGGAGAGCAATTCATATGGTTATGGGCCTACAGGCCTACAAGGAGAGATTGAAGGACATGAATCTCTTCAGCCTCCACAAAAGAAGGCTGAGAGGGGATCTAGTAGCTGTCTACAAATTCATTGGAGGAGCAGCAAGAAATAAGGGACACTCTGTTTACCAGGGCACCCCTTGGGAATACTAAGAACAATGGCCATAAACTGACAGGGAGCAGATTTAGATTAGACATTAGGGAAAGTTTCTTTATGGTGAGGGTTGCTAAAATCTGGAATGAGCTTCCAAGGGAGGTGGTGCTCTCCCCTACCTTGGAGGTCTTTAAGAGGAGACTAGACCAGCACCTAGCTAGGGTCCTCTGACTCTAGTGCTCGTTCCTGCCAGGGCAGGGGGTCGGACTTGTTGATGTACTAAGGTCCCTTCCGACCCAAACATCTAAGAAATCTGTGAAAGGCTGAAAGTACTTGGGTTATTTAGTTTGGAGAAGGGAAGAATGAGGGGGGACTGGATAGCAATCCTCAAAGACCTGAAGGGTGATTATAGAGAGGATGGGGATGGGCTGTTCTCTGTGACTGTAGGGGACAGGACTATGAGGGATAGCCTCAAGCTGCAACAGAGTAAATTTAGGTTGGAGATTAGATGGGACTTTCTGACTGTGAGGGTGGTCAGGCACTGGAAAAGGTACCTAGAGAAGTTATGGAATTTCCATCCCTGGAAATCTTCAAGAGCAGGTTGGGATGGTTTAGTCAGGGTTGATCCTGCCTTGAGCAAGGGGCTGGACTAGATGACTTCATGAAGTCCCTTCCAGCTCTATATTTATATCACTCTATGACACCCCTCCATGTGGAGCCATCTGTCCCATGAGAATGGTATTAATTGGTTCTGATGCGATGGCTTCAGGTCTCCGCCAATTCTGATTCCTTGGCTTTGCCTTTTAATGCAGCCAGAAGAGCTGACAAACATTTTGGAGATCAGCAATGTTGTGTTCACCAGCATGTTTGCCCTGGAGATGATTCTGAAACTCGCCGCCTTTGGGCTCTTCGATTACCTCCGCAACCCCTACAACATCTTTGACAGCATCATTGTCATCATCAGGTGAGGAGGTCAGAGCAGGGAAGCCACGCTGGAATTAGACTGAGGCTAGAAATAAATGTTGCCAAATAAAATGGATTAGCTGTGCTGGGATGTCCCCCAGCACAGCTGATCCACTTCAGTGGGTGAAACACATGCCACCCATTGTCCCGCCCGTCCCTTCCCCTACCACTGATGCTCCGGGACAACAGGCAACTTGTTTTCCTGGGGTATGAGGGACCCAGTCCTGTGTGTCTCAGGAATTCCTGTGCAGGACTGAGCCCCTCGAGCTCCTGGAGTGCCTGCCCAACTTTCCCCTTTATAGAGACACCCCCAGGAATCTCCAGGGTGCATCTCTGTAAGTAGGGAAACCTCAGCTTTCCCTGCTTATGGGGAAGTGCCCCAAGATTGCCTGGGGCATGTCTCTTTGGGGTCAAAGCTGGGCCTGTGCTCCCAGGGCTTGAGGGGCCTGATCCTGCATTGGAATCCCCAGGGTGCACAGGATCAAACCCTGCAAGCCCCCAGGGTGGCTGGAGATCATGGGGAGCCCAGAGCTGCCCACGCTCTTCCACCATAAAGCAAACATATGTCCACCGCTACACAGTTGCACAAATTAAGAACGCCTTTGCCACAGCCACAAATTTTGGGCATTTGTGGCACAACAAGGGATATGGACATCTATTTGCTTGGCCTTTGTGCCACCATAAAAATTGTTATGGTGGCACAAAAGTGACAAAGGGCAATGTCTATTTCCACCCATAGGTACACATACAACAAGGCAGATCAGTGTTGAGACAATGTTACTGTGCAGCACCAGTACTTTTCATGAGCTAAAATATGGGGAGAAGCCTTGTTATTGCACAAGACAAAGAAACAAAAGATCTGAATGTTATTCCCCACTCTGTCATTGACTCACTGGGTGACACTGGGCCAACCACATAACTTTTCGGACCCTTGGTTTCCCCCTAGGTAAAATGGAAATGGTAATACTCCACTCTCTCATGAGTTTGAGAGGCTTAGTAAATTGACAAAATATTTTGACATGCTTAGAGAAAAGATGCTGTAGAAGGTTTTTTTTTCTTTTTTTTTTAATAAAGGAACTTTCACATCACGTCTTTGTGATGCGGCATTTATTCATTTCTGAGTAGCTTGTACAGCAGTTTAATTTTCCTTTGTGAGAAGTGCAGTATTAAACATACACACATGCATGAGAACATACACATGTGCAGTATATAGTGTATACACACACCCCTGATCCAGACACACACACATGCAAATAACATAGAAATATTTTCTTTCTCTCTCATGCAAATATGCAGTCCACTCAGGAAGTGGTAATAACTCAGATTAATGTTGCTATGTCTCTCAGTTATCTCTATCTTGTTTTTCTATTTTCCCTTTCCTCCACCTCCCCACCACCCCGGTTAAAATCTCCTTCACTGTCTCTGGGCCACAGCATCTGGGAAATCATCGGTCAGTCAGATGGGGGCCTATCAGTGCTAAGGACTTTCCGTCTTTTGCGTGTGTTGAAGCTAGTGCGTTTCATGCCTGCCCTACGGCGCCAGCTGGTGGTGCTGATGAAGACCATGGACAATGTGGCCACCTTCTGCATGCTTCTCATGCTTTTCATCTTCATATTCAGGTGAGGAGTTAGGGGCTTCATAGCAGTTTGAGAAGGCATTCCATATGTTAAGTGTGGTACCAATGTGGGTCTGATTCATCCTGCCCATTTCTATCATTAAGGTGGCAAGAGGGAATGCTATTATTAAATCTGAGCCAAATCCTCAGCTGGAGTACAGTTTTCCTCCATGGAGGATCTGGCCTTTAGATATTTACAGATAGTAGGCTGGGACTGTGTATAGAGAAGCAGTATCCTGATCTCAGTGTTTAATTGAAGGGGTGAATGCTGTTAGCCACGCTTTATTTGCTGTAGGAAATAGCTTGATCCCTTCACTAACTGTTATAGAAGTGTGGTGTGATGTGGAGGAGCTGCCTGAACTCTAAGTACTCCATACAGAAAAACTGGAAGGGGTTTAAGGGAGGGGGAAATGGAACAAGAGAGGTAGATTAACCAGAAACTGGAGGGTTGCGGTGACAGTGGTGACGGTGCAGGGAGAGGGGAAACTGCATGAAGAGATATAGACCATTCAGAGATTTGCCCCCTCTTGGGCACATCTCCATGGGCTCTTTGCATTCTTATATCTCTTACTCTGGTGACAATGATCAGTCATTTGGATCAGAAGGGGAAGTACTCTAACAAACTCACTTTGGTAGCAGAGATACTTTAATTGGACTCTATCTTTTTTGCCCCACCCAACAGCATCCTGGGAATGCACATCTTTGGGTGCAAATTCAGCCTCAAGACGGACACTGGAGATACAGTCCCTGACCGGAAGAATTTTGACTCCCTGCTCTGGGCCATAGTCACTGTGTTCCAGGTGAGTCAATGCTGCCTGCTGTGGGATGGCTAGACCCATGATGGGATCAAAGAGGCAATGTCAAAGTGAACAGAAGTAGGAGGAGGTTTGTACTAGTGAATCCTGCCGTTACTCACAATGACACAAAAAGCTACATTTGAGACTCCAGTATGCAATGCTGAGAGAAGAGGGACAGACACGTCTGGTAATCTGACATCTCTCAGGCAGAGGGTCTCCAGCCTTCAAGGAGTAGTGAGAGAATGGGGAGATGGACAGCTTGCAAAGATCAATTCTGTGTTGTAGCAACTTCTCTATTTAATGCTTCAGCACACGTGCTATGTTTGTGTGCGTCTCTCCCTGTTCACTTGGGGTCACCTGAGGTAATGCCACAAAGACAGCATGACAGCTGGACAGCGCACGCTGCTGGTGGGGATCCTGGCAGTCATTGGGATGAGGGAAGAAGATGGGGGTATGTAGTGATCAGATCATTTTCCTCTCTCTGCCCACTTATGTTTATCCCCTTCACTCTTGCTTTGCTCTGGTGGGCTTAGGTGCCTTCTCTTCTATGTTGCAGATCCTAACCCAGGAAGACTGGAATGTTGTGCTCTATAACGGGATGGCATCTACTTCGCCTTGGGCATCCCTTTACTTTGTAGCCCTCATGACCTTTGGCAACTATGTCCTTTTCAATCTTCTGGTGGCTATCCTGGTGGAGGGCTTCCAGGCTGAGGTGAGTTGCCACTGCCACTTCTTCCATGGAGGGAGGATGCAGATTCGAAAGCCAGATGTGGGAAATGGTATGAAAGGAATGGCAGGAGATCCCAAGGTATTGCATTGAAGTTGGTTCCTTCCACATGGTCAGGGTGGGTTAAAAAACCTATTTTAACCCTTTCATGGGGGTGTCAAACCCACTTAAGTGAAGGAGGGAGCTCACAATTTCTACTCTGCATACTACCCTGAGGGGATGACTCCTTCCTTCTCCATGGGCCAACAGTGCAACTATATGAGTTCTGCCATTGACCATGGTGAGATCTGGCAGCCCTATCATCCATGGTAATGGTTGACCAGAATGAACAGAATTCTTTGCCCTCCAGATGCCTCTGAATCCCAGATCTTTGTTTTTATTTTTCCGTTCCAGGGTGATGCCAACCGATCATACTCAGATGAAGAGCAGAGCTCATCCAATGTGGAGGAGCTTGACAGGTTCCAGGATGTCCAGGATGGCTCTGGTAAGTGGACCTTCTGGGCTGATTTGTTCAAATTCCACCAGCATCGGGGTGAAAGATGTGAACATGCAGAAACCTCCTCAGCCCTGAAAACTCTCTTCTCTGCCTAAGGCAAAACTGTAATGCTGGTCTTGGCTAAAGCATTTTCATGACAATGCAGTTACATAAGTCTTTGTTTGCTTGCTTGTTTGTTTGATTAAGAACATAAGAACTGCCATTTACTGGGTCAAATTGTAGGTCCATCTTGCCCTGTATTCTGTCACACAGTGGCAGAGAGTGGATACTGAAAGGGAGAGTGAGCAGAGTATGACCAAGGTTTTTTCTACTGTGCCTCTCCCACTTGCTGCCTGCAACATTTACAGTCTAGGGCTAGGGACAGAAGTTACACATAAACCAGTTGAAGTGATCAGAAAATGGTTTACTCCTGTAACAGAACAGAAGTTCAGTGCACATAAACCAGTTTCAAAATGGCTGAAACTGTTTTAAGATACAGCTGGTTGAATGTAGTGTCAGACTTA